>NC_092117.1:11989325-12274421 GCF_045679555.1 Salvelinus alpinus
TGAGCAACAGAAAAACACCCGTGCCAATCGGTGTGGCTCTTTAAAAAAAACAAAGTTAAAAAATACTGTGCGTTTGATAATCTTCATCTCTCATGAGAGATAACCTTATGATAATGATTCTTAAGGGAAAGAAAGGGGTGTACTGTGTATCTTGAGTGTCTTGTGTCTTATATAAATGAGCCATACATAGTGACCAACTGAAGGACTGTGGTCATAAAACTAACTCAGCTTCAGCACAGTATAAAATTCAGAATGGAGTGAGTGAAGTGAGCTGTTACTCAAGTGACCAGTGCCAAGTTGCCAACACAACGTCTTAGCAGTGATAAAGCCTACTTCATTATTTTTTCTGAGATGTCAGGCTCTTGTACTGAGCATAGGCCTTGATGATCTCTGAGACAACAGATGGGTCATCCAGAGTGGACACATCGCCCAGGTCTCCTGTCTGCTCCATAGCCACCTTCCGCAGGATTCTCCTCATGATCTTCCCAGAGCGTGTCTTGGGAAGTCTCTTCACTACCTGAAAGAGGTCAAATGACAGATAGATGAAAGAAACCATCTATTATTAGTTTAAAACAAATGCCATTTCCATATAATAGGATCTTCAACAATAGCAATTTTACATACTGCCTTGAATAACAGGAATGCACAGTTTAGTAACCACAAACAGTGTGAATGTCCTCACCAGAAAGTGGTCGGGGACAGCATACTTTGTTTGTTATCTTAGTGGCCCCAGACCTCTCAGATCTTTAACGACTGCTGTCTGGTTCAGGGCATATACTAGGATCTTCAACAACAGCAGTTTTACATACTAACATAAATGCACAGTTTAGTAACCACAAGCAGCATGAATATCCTCACCAGAAAGTGGTCAGGGACGGCATATTTTGCTATCTTAGTGGCCACCAGGCCTCTCAGCTCTTTAACGACTGCTGTGTGGTTCAGGGAAGGGTCTTCTTTCAAAACCACAAAGGCAAAGGGAACTGTTGTACAAGGGAAGGAAAACATGCAACAAAGCGTTGATAGAATGTGCCAATAACTATGAATTAATTGCAAGTTGTAAATAAACTTCAACGCACTTGATAGTCATATAGATGTACACATATGTCATTTCAGTGTACATAGATATATACATATGTAATTTCAGTGTACATAGATATATACATATGTAGTTTTAGCAATCTTGATCTTCTTTTGGTTAGTATGTGGGTTGGTTTAATCTCATGAAGAACACCACATATATTACACTAGTATTGACACACCTGAAGGCTAGTGCCTATTCCACTAAAGGGTAACAGTGGCTAGATTCAAGGAGAGAGTTGACTCAAAGCTAAGAAGCTTTCCATTTCCTGGTGTACTGTTATTCAACGGTTTAGAAGCCATTTCAAAGCTCCAGAAATATCCAATTCACATACATACTGTAAAAAATGTGTATTGTGCGTGTTAATGTGGGATGATAGAGGTTTTGCACTGTATGTCTATATTCTTATTCTTACCCTCTCCTTTGATATCATGGGAAATACCAATCACCGCAGTCTCAGGAACTGCTGGGTGTTCATCCTAAAAGACAGAAGACAACCATTCAAGAAATGTATAAGAAATCCCCATTGACAACAACAGTACAGTGACTCTTTCACATAATCATGATATTGATTTTATTAGTCAGTCAACTGAACATATAGCTGCCATTCATGTAACAAATAGGCTAGGTGTGTTAGTTCTTACCAGGGCATCCTCAATTTCAGCAGTACCCAATCGGTGGCCACTAATGTTGATAACATCATCCATACGCCCAGTTATCTGATAGTAGCCTTCTTTAGACCGATATGCTCCATCCCCAGTGAAGTAAAGACCTGGAATAGAATCAACTCCAAAGCTCACCCTTGGGTAATAAACAGTGACCTAAGGTCTCTCAGTAATCGTTATCTAAATAACATTGTCAACACTGTTGGCCATGTTAGACAAATATACTGGTATTATTTTTTAGCCCTGCTATCACAAATCAAATCCAAATCAAATTTGATTGGTCACGTACACATATTTGCAGATGTTATTCGCAGGTGCAGCGAAATGCTTATGTTTCTAGCTCCAACAAGGCAGTAATACCGAACAATACAAAACAATACACACAAATTTAAATAAAGGAATTAAGAAATATCAGAATTAACAATGAATCCAAAATATAAATATACTGTATATACTGAGTAATAAATAAAGGTGTGTAAAGCAGTAGTTATATAGGATGAGCCTAGACTAAAATAAAGTATATAAACTCAGCAAAAAAATAAATGTCCCTTTTTCAGGACCCTGTCTTTCAAAGATAATTCATAAAAATCCAGATCTTCATTGTAAAAGGTTTAAACACTGTTTCCCATGCTTGTTCAATGAACTATCAACAATTAATGAACATGCACCTGTGGAACGGTCTTTTTGACACTAACAGCTTACAGACAGTAGGCAATTAAGGTCACAGTTATGAAAACTTAGGTCTCTAAAGAGGCCTTTCTACTGACTCTGAAAACACCAAAAGAAAGATGCCCAGGGTCCCTGCTCATCTGCGTGAATGTGCCTTAGGCATGCTGCAAGGAGGCATGAGGACTGCAGATGTGGCCAGGGCAATAAATTGCAATGTCCGTACTGTGAGACGCCTAAGACAGCGCTACAGGGAGACAGGACGGGCAGCTGATCGTCCTCGCAGTTGCAGACCACATGTAACAACACCGGATCAGTACATCCGAAAATCACACCTGCGCAACAGGTATAGGATGGCAAAAACAACTGCCCGAGTTACACCAGTAACGCACAATCCCTCCATTAGTGCTCAAACTGTCCGCAATAGGCTGAGAGAGGCTGGACTGAGGGCTTGTAGGCCTGTTGTAAGACAGGTCCTCACCAGACATCACCGGCAACAACGTCGCCTATTGGCACAAACCCACCATCGCTGGACCAGACAGGACTGGCAAAAAGTGCTCTTCACTGACGAGTCGCGGTTTTGTCTCACATGGGGTGATGGTCAGATTAGCGTTTATCGTCAAAGGAATGAGCATTACACCGAGGCCTGTACTCTGGAGCGGGATCGATTTGGAGGTGGAGGGTCTGTCATGGTCTGGGGCGCTGTGTCACAGCGTCATTGGACTGAGCTTATTGTCATTGCAGGCAATCTCAACACTGTGCGTTACAGGGAAGACATCCTCCTCCCTCATGTGGTACCCTTCCTGCAGGCTCATCCTGACATGACCCTCCAGCATGACAATGCCACCAGCCATACTGCTCATTCTGTGTGTGATTTCCTGCAAGACAGAAATGTCAGTGTTCTGCCATGGCCAGCGAAGAACCCGGATCTCAATCCCATTGAGCTTCTCTGGGACCTGTTGGATTGGAGGGTGAGGGCTAGGGCCATTCCCCACAGAAATGTCCTGGAACTTGCAGGTGCCGTGGTGGAAGAGTGGGGTAACATCTCACAGCAAGAACTGGCAAATCTGGTGCAGTCCACGACGAGGAGATGCACTGCAGTACTTAATGCAGCTAGTGGCCACTCCAGATACTGACTGTTACTGTTGATTTTTACCCCCCCCCCCCTTTGTTCAGGGACACATTATTCCATTTCTGTTAGTCATGTCTGTGGAACTTGTTCAGTTTATGTCTCAGTTGTTGAATCTTGTTATGTTCATACAAATATTTACACATGTTAAGTTTGCTGAAAATAAACGCAGTTGACAGTGAGAGGACGTTTCTTTTTTTGCTGAGTTTACATATGAAGTGGGTAAAACAGTATGTGAACATTATTAAAGTGACCAGTGTTCAATGACCTTGAGGTGTAGGGTAGAGTACCGGGTGGTAGCTGGCTAGTGGTGACTATTTAACAGTCTGATGGCCTGGAGATAGAAGCTGTTTTTCAGTCTCTCGGTCCCAGCTTTGATGCACCTGTACTGTCTCCGCATTTTAAATGGTGGCTGGGTGAACAGGTAGTGGCTCGGGTGGCTGAGGTTTTTGATTATCTTTTTGGCCTTCCTGTGACACCGGGTGCTGTAGATGTCCTGGAGGGCAGGCAGTGTTCCCCTCAGTGATGTGTTGGGCTGACCGCACCCCCCTCTGGAGATCCCTGCGGTTGCGGACGGTGCAATTGCCGTACCAGGCGGTTATACAGCCCGACATGATGCTCTCAATGGTGCATCTGTAAAATATTGTGAGGGTCTTGGGGTGCCAAGCCAAATTTCTTCAGCCTCCTGAGGTTGAAGAGGCGCTGTTGCGCCTTCTTCACCAAACTGTCTGTGTGAAATTTACCATTTCAGGTTGTCAATGATGTGCACACCGAGGAACTTGACAATTTTCACCCTCTCAACTGCTGCCCCGTCAATGTGGATGGGGTCGTGCTCTCTCTGCTGTCTCCTGAAGTCCACGATCATCTCCTTAGTTATGTTGACGTTGAGGGAGAGGTTATTTTCCTAGCACCACTCCACCAGGGCCCTCACCTCCTCTTTGCCACTGTAGATTGCTATCTACCATTTTCATATTGAATTCACGAAAACTATTTTCTATAGCTATAGACTTCTGTAACGTTAAAAGCATTGGTTTCATGCATGTTTTAATTTATTTTTACATTTATTTATTTATTTTAAATGTTTCCTTCTTTTCTCCCCAATTTTCGTGGTATCCAATCGCTAGTAATTACTATCTTGTCTCATCGCTACAACTCCCGTACGGGCTCGGGAGAGACGAAGGTCGAAAGCCATGCGTCCTCCGAAGCACAACCCAACCCAACACAACCCAACAACCCACAACCCAACCCCCGCACTGCTTCTTAACACAGCGCGCCTCCAACCCGGAAGCCAGCCGCACCAATGTGTCGGAGGAAACACCGTGTACCTGGCCCCCTTGGTTAGCGCGCACTGCGACCGGCCCGCCACAGGAGTCGCTGGAGCGCGATGAGACAAGGATATCCCTACCGGCCTAACCCTCCCTAACCCGGACGACGCTAGGCCAATTGTGCGTCGCCCCACGGACCTCCCGGTCGCGGCCGGCTGCGACAGAGCCTGGGCGCGAACCCAGAGACTCTGGTGGCGCAGCTAGCACTGCGATGCAGTGCCCTAGACCACTGCGCCACCCGGGAGGCCCCGTTTCATGCATGTTAACATTAGAAGCCTCCTCCCTACGTTTGTTTTATTCACTGCTTTGGCACACTCCGCAAACCCGGATGTCCTAGCCGTGTCTGAATCCAGGCTTAAGAAGGTCACACAAAATCCAGAAATTTCCATCGCTAACTATAACATTTTCCGACAAGATAGAACTGCCAAAGGGGGCGGAGTTGCAATCTACTGCAGAGATAGCCTGCAGAGTTCTGTCATACTATCCAGGTCTGTGCCCAAACAATTCGAGCTACTTTTAAAAATCCACCTTTCCAGAAACAAGTCTCTCACCGTTGCTGCTTGTTATAGTGCTCCAGTAGTGCCCTGGACACCATATGTGAATTGATCGCCCCCCATCTGTCTTCAGAGTTCGTACTGTTAGGTGACCTAAACTGGGACATGCTTAACACCCCGGCCATCCTACAATCTAAGCTAGATGCCCTCAATCTCACACAAATCATCAAGGAACCTACCAGGTACAACCCTAAATCCGTAACCATGGGCACCCTCTTAGATATCATCCTGACCAACCTGCCCTTTAAATACACCTCTCCTGTCTTCAACCAGGATCTCAGCGATCACTGCCTCATTGCTTGTGTGCGTACTGGGTCCGCGGTCAAACGACCACCCCTCATCACTGTCAAACGCTCGCTGAAACACTTCAGCGAGCAGGCCTTTCTAATCGACCTGGCCCGGGTATCCTGGAAGGATATTAACCTCATCCTGTCAGTAGAGGATGCCTGGTTGCTCTTCAAAAGTGCTTTTCTCTCCTTCTTAAATAAGCATGCCCCATTCAAAAAATGTAGAACTAAGAACAGATATAGCCCTTGGTTCATCCCAGACTTGACTGCCCTGGACCAGCACAAAAACATCCTGTGGCGTTCTGCATGAGCATCGAGTAGCCCACGTGGTATGCAACTTTTCAGGGAAGTCAGGAACCAATATACTCAGTCAGTTAGGAAAGCTAAGGCTAGCTTTTTCAAACAGATTTGCTTCCTGTAGCACTAATTCCAAAAAGTTTTGGGACACTGTACAGTCCATGGAGAATAAGAGCACCTCCTCCCAGCTGCACACTGGACTGAGGATAGGAAACACTGTCACCACCGATAAATCTACAATAATCATAATCATTTCAATAAGCATTTTTCCATGGCTGGCCATGCTTTCCACCTGGCTACCCCTACCCAACATCTCAGCACACCCTGCAGCAACTTGCCCAACCCCCCACCCCCCGTTTCTCCTTCACCCAAATCCAGACAGCTGATGTTCTAAAAGAACTGCAAAGTCTGGATCCCTACAAATCAGCTGGGCTAGACAATCTGGACCCTCTCTTTCTAAAATGATCCGCCAAAATTGTTGCAACCTCTATTACTAGCCTATTCAACCTCTCTTTCGTATCGTCTGAGATCCCCAAAGATTGGAAAGGTGCTGCGGTCATCCCCCTCTTCAAAGGGGAAGACACTCTAGACCCAAACTGCTATAGACCTAAATCCATCCTGCCCTGCCTTTCTAAAATCTTTGAAAGCCAAGTTAATAAACAGATCACCGACCATTTCGAATCCCACCGTACCTTCTCCACTATGCAATCTGGTTTCCGAGCTGTTCATGGGTGCACCTCAGCTACGCTCAAGGTCCTAAACGATATCATAACCGCCATCGATAAAAGGCAGTACTGTGCAGCCATCTTCATCGACCTGGCCAAGGCTTTCGACTCTGTCAATCACCACATTCTTATCGGCAGACTCAATAGCCTTGGCATCTCAAATGACTGCCTCGCCTGGTTCACCAACTACTTCTCAGATAAAGTTCAGTGTGTCAAATCAGAGGGCCTGTTGTCTGGACCTCTGTCAGTCTCTATGGGGGTGCCACAGGGTTCAATTCTCGGGCCGACTCTTCTCTGTATATATCAATGATGTCGCTCTTGCTGCTGGTGATTCTCTGATCCACCTCTACGCAGATGACACCATTCTGTATACATCTGGCCCTTCTTTGGACACTGTGCTAACAAACCTCCAAACAAGCTTCAATGCCATACAACACTCATTCCGTGGCCTCCAACTGCTTTTAAATGCTAGTAAAACTAAATGCATGCTCTTCAACCGATTGCTGCCTGCACCCTGCCGCCCGTCCAGCATCACTACTCTGGACGGTTCTGACCTAGAATATGTGGACAACTACAAATACCTAGGTGTCTGGTTAGGCTGTAAACTCTCTTTCCAGACTCACATTAAGCATCCCCAATCCAAAATTAAATCTAGAATCGGCTTCCTATTTTGCAACAAAGCCTCCTTCACTCATGCCACCAAACATACCCTCGTAAAAATGACTATCCTACCGATCCTTGACTTCGGTGATGTCATTTACAAAATAGCCCCCAACACTCTATTCAGCAAACTGGATGTAGTCTATCACAGTGCCATCTGTTTTGTCATCAAAGCCCCATATACCACCACTGCAACCTGTATGCTCTCTTGGCTGGCCCTCACTACATATCTGTCGCCAAACCCACTGGCTCCAGGTCATCTATAAGTCTTTGCTAGGTAAAGCTCCACCTTAGCTCACTGGTCACCATAGCAACACCCACCCGTAGCACGCGCTCCAGGAGGTATATTGCACTGGTCGTCCCCGGGGCCAACACTTCCTTTGGCCGCCTTTCCTTACAGTTCTCTGCTGCCAATGACTGGAACGAATTGCAAAAATCTCTGAAGCTGGAGTCTTATATCTCCCTCCTTAACTTTAAGCATCAGCTGTCTGAGCAGCTTACTGATCACTGTACCTGTACACAGCCAATCTGTAAATAGCACACCCAACTACCTCATCCCCATATTATTACTTACACTCTTGCTATTTTGCACCCCAGTATCTCTACTTGCACATCATCATCTGCACATCTATCACTCCAGTATAAATGCTAAATTGTAATTATTTTCGCCTCTAGGACCTATTTATTGCCTACCTCCCTACTCTTCTACATTTGCACCCACTGTACATAGATTTTTCTATTTTTATTTTATTTTGTGTTATTGACTGTACGTTTGTTTATGTGTAACTCTGTGTTGTTTTTTTTGTCACACTGATTTGCTTTATCTTGACCTTTATCTTGACCCACAGTTGTAAATGAGAACTTGTTCTCAACTGGCCTACCTGGTTAAATAAAGGTGAAATAAAAAATATTTAAAAAATAGAGAGGAGCTTACAGGGAAACGGAATTAGGCCAACTCACCAGGATATGGTTTGAAGTATGCATCCACAAATCTCTTGTGGTCCCCAAAGATGGTCCGTGCCATTCCAGGCCATGGTTGGCCAATACAAAGGGCTCCACTGACATCATTTCCTGATATAGGCTTACCCTGTTGGTGATAAAAGGAAAATTTATCAAACATTTTAATAATTTATTAGGTTCTCTCACATTAAAACATTGGAATTAATAAAACTAATCAGTATAGAATGTAAACACAAACATTACAAGTGCATTTAGAAAAAAATCATGCAGCAAGCATGTCACAACAATAATAACAATAAGAATGTGTCTGTTCATAAAGATCAACCTCTACAGTAAAACACATAAATAACAACAATACATAGAAATTCAGTGCATGCAGGTTATACAGTACTGCGTGTAGATTTACTGTTTACTGAAATTACTAGTAAAAGACACGGAGAGGGGAAATTAAGTTTCGAGGTCAGGTTACCACTCCAACAAAGCCCTGTAAATATGTTAATCAAGGAAAGGGAAGCATATGCTGGTTAGTTTTAATTGCAATGTGAAAGGCGTTAAGGCGGGTGTGACCCATCTACCACAGGGACACGTTGGTTCAAGCTGGAGGGATTTCTGGACTGAAAGATATCTCTGTCCTTATGTCTCTCTGTTCTAAAGCTGAAAAGACTGGGACTAACTAGTGGCTCCACATGTAATACTGAGGGGGGGGGGGGGGGGGGTTAACAGCTCCAGAGAGATCCCCAGATACACACTGCCTTTTCATCATTTCACTGTCCCACAATTAGCGTCTAACGTACAGTACTTAGTGCTTTAAAAGACCAGTTCAAATCAAAATCTAATTTTATTTGTCACATGCGCCAAACACAACTGGTGTTTACCGTGAAATGCTTGCTTACGAGCCCTTCCCAACGAGGCAGAGTTTTAAAATAATGATACAAATTAAATAGTAATAAAATGCACTAGAATGGAGCTATATACAGGGAGTACCAATACCATGTCAATGTAGAGCTATATACAGGGAGTACCAATACCAGGTCAATGTGGAGCTATATACAGGGAGTACCAGATCAATGTGGAGCTATATACAGGGAGTACCAATACCAGGTCAATGTGGAGCTATATACAGGGAGTACCAGTACCAGGTCAACGTGGAGCTATATACAGGGAGTACCAGTACCAGATCAATGTGGAGCTATATACAGGGAGTACCAATACCAGGTCAATGTGGAGCTATATACAGGGAGTACCAGTACCAGATCAATGTGGAGCTATATACAGGGAGTACCAGTACCAGGTCAATGTAGAGCTATATACAGGGAGTACCAATACCAGGTCAATGTGGAGCTATATACAGGGAGTACCAGTACCAGATCAATGTGGAGCTATATACAGGGAGTACCAATACCAGGTCAATGTGAAGAGGTATGAGGTAGATATGTACATGAAGGCAGGGTAAAGTGACTAGGCGTCACGATAGATAATAATAATAAGAGTAAAATACATAACAGAGCAGCAGCAGCAAATGATGAGTGTAAAAGTGTGTGAGTGTGTGTGTAATGTGTACGTGTGTTTGTGTTGTGTGTGCGTATGTAGTGTGTGAATGTGTGGGCGTGTCAAGGTAGTGTGTGTGAGTGAATGTATATATGGTGTGTATATATAGTCTAGTGGGTGTGCGTAGGGTCAGTGCAAGATAGAGTCAGTGCAGATAGTTCTGGTACCATTTAATTTACTATTTAGAAGTCTGGCTATAGCAGTCTTATGGCTTGGGGGTAGAAGCGGTAGCAGAATGAATAGTCTATGACTTGGGTGGCTGGAGTCTTTGGCAATTTTTCAGGGATTCCTCTGACACCGCCTGGTATAGGGGTCCTCGATGTCATGGAGCTTGGCCCGGAATGTACTGGGATGTCTCTACCACCCTCTGTGGCACTTTGCGGTCAATGGCGGTGCATTTGTCATACCAAGCGGTGATGCAGACAGTCACGATGCTCTCGATGGTGCAGCTGTAGAACTTTTGGAGGATTCTAGGACCCGTGCCAAATATTTTCAGCCTCTTGAGGGGGAAGAGGCGCTGCCATGCCCTTTTCACAACTGTGCGTGTGTGTGTGGACCATGTGAAGTCCTTAGTGAGGTGTACGCCAATAAACTTGAAGCTCTTGACCTGCTCCACAACAGCTCCGTCAATATGGATGGGGGCGTGCTTTCCCCTCTTTGTACTATAGTCCACGGTCAGCTCCTTGGTCTTACTGACATTGAGGGAGAGGTTGTCGTCCTCGCACCACACTGCCAAGTCTCTGACCTCCTCCCTGTAGGCTGACTCATCGTCTTTGGTGATCAGGACTCCACCGTCATGTCATCAGCAAACTTGATAATGGTGTTGGAGTCATGCGTGGCCACGCAGTCATGGGTGAACAGGGAGTACAAGATGGAACTAAGCACACACCCCTGAGGGGCCCCCGTGTTTACGGTCAGCGTGGCGATGGTGTTGATGCCTACCTTCATCACCTGGGGCCGACCCGCCAGGAAGTATAGGATCCAGTAGCAGAGGGAGGGGTTCAGTCCCAGGGTCCCTAGCTTGGTGATGAGCTTGGAGGGAACTATGGTATTGAACTCTGAGCTGTAGTCTATTGACAGCATTCTCCCATTGTTATTTCCCCTCATGTCCAGGTGGGAGAGGGCAGTGTGAAGTGCAATTGAGATTGTGTCATCTATGGATCTGTTGGTGCGGTATGCAAATTGGAGTGGGTCTAGGGTGTCTGGGATGATGGTGTTGATGTGTGTCATGACCAGCCTTCAAAGCACTTCATAATTACAGATCTGAGTGCTACAGGGTGGTAGTCATTTAGGCAGGTTACCTTGGAGCTCTTGGGAACCGGGACGAGGGTGGTCAGCTTGAAACATGTTGTGATTACAGACTGGGACAAGTAACGGTTGAAAATGTCTGTGAAGACACTAGCCAGCTGGTCTGTGCATGCTTTGAGAATGCACCCTGGTATTCCGCCCACGGGCCTTGTGATTGTTAACCTGTTTTCAACTTTTGAACGGAGAACGAGGTCACACAGTTGAGGAGGGGAAGAGTGGAATTTCCTTGGAGCAGTTGGACATGGTCCAGCTTGAATTGTTATACTTTTTATGGCTTCTGAAGAACGAGACTCCAAAGTCCCAGAATGCCGTCAGAGGAGAATGCGGTAATACAACTGACTACATTTCACAAGGACTTGATTCACAAAAATGGAAGGTAAAACATTTAAGGTTGTGCCTTAATGATGAACATAGAACAAATACATTTGATATTTTTCTCTTAAGTTTTCTCTTAAGTAAAATCTGTTTAAAAAAAATACAAATTGACCATTTCATTCTGAAAAAGCAAGACAGTTGAATTGATTTGAATTCAGCACAGACAGATCACCTTCTCCTCCATGAGAACAGGCTGAATGCCAAAGAAGGGCCTCATGGCCATGGCCGGAACAATTTCAGCACCCTCTTCAGCTGGCCTTGGAGCAATACACACACCTCCCGTCTCTGGGGACAGAGAGGGAGAGAGGAGATGCATGGAGAAGTGCAATAAGGAGGGTTAAAGGGATGTGCAGCTGACATATTGGAGAGTAGTTGATATGTACTGCATTTGACCTAAGTCTGGCTGCACTACAGATTGTCTATGTTTTGCTGATGGGGAAGAGGGGTGAGGGTTGAACCCCTGTGGCTATGGCAAATTAGTAATAAGTGATAATCACCTTAATAAAAAAGGAATTGCAGTACTGTACAAGAAAATTACACTTCATTTTGATATTAAGCCTTTGGAAGAACCCCACTCTCCAGCCCCCCTCAAAAGACTTAGCACATACGCCCATGGAGAAAACCCCAGAAAGTGATTTTTGAGGAATTAGGTCATGACCCTCCCCACTTCACTCCTGCCAGGCCCTCACTGGAGAGCCTCCTCCCGCTGGCGGTTGGGGGAGAAGGGGGTAAGTGTGTTGGGGGTGAGGGAGGGATTATTTTAATTCATTTTCAGTGCAGATGTACCTTGTGCTAATTGCAAATTAGGGTTAAGCCACCAATAAACAGAGTATCAGACAGACTTATTGTCTAGATCAGCACAGAAACCACCATAACAAATCAAGATGCGCCTTAGAGGCAGAGCTTTCTCCTCCACCAGCATGCAACATCAGAGCACAGGCGTTAGCATTCATTTGATGCACAAAATAAGCTTGCTTTTCAAGTCATGATTGTCTCCTCCTTCTTACAAACATAACTTGACCTGATTTTATATGCCTTTGATAAGCCCTTTGTTCCATGTCATGTAATGTAGTGTATTATGATGTCCTACATGGTAGTGCAATAAAAAATGTTAGACTCTTTAAAAGACTGAGGAGATTTTATAACGCACAATTAAGCTAAGGCAATTTAAAGTTGAAGCATTTACCACATCAGACAACCTTGGCCAAGACATTCAGCCGCCCTGATGTTACCTGTCTGCCACCATGTATCCACTAGGGGGCATCTTCCATCTCCCACCACGTTGTAGAACCACTCCCATGCCTCGTGATTGATAGGCTCCCCCACTGCAAGACAGGTACATTCAATACAGTACACCCAGCTCTGGGCACACTCAGAGCTAGTTTAAGATATTGTGAAATGTACTCTAGGCATAAACATTCTGTATTATTTAGATAATGGGCTACCTTTTTACTGATAGAGTATGTCAGTAATAAGACAATAATAATAAAGATACGAAATGCTTTGAACTGATATGACTTATGATAATGTTGGCCTATGAATGTGATGATGGCTATAGCCAAGAACTCTGAAAATGAATTGTTTATTAAGGTCATTGTAACACTGACAGGAATCACTGGAATCAAGTCAAGTTTCCATAATGCGCAAAGCCACTGACTTTGAATTTGTAATTGAGTTGCAGCTATTTACATTTACATTTTAAGTCATTTAGCTGACGCTCTTATCCAGAGCGACTTACAAATTGGAAAGTTCATACATATTCATCCTGGTCCCCCCGTGGGGAATGAACCCACAACCCTGGCGTTGCAAGCGCCATGCTCTACCAACTGAGCCACACGCAACTCAATTGCACACAGAACAGTTGATCAGTTATTTAATTAATCTGGTAGGATCAACTGTGTGCTCATTGGCAAATTATTATGCAAGGGGCACTGATCTAGTCTCTCACCAGAGCCAAGGGTCTTGAGGGAGGACCTGTCGTACTTTTTTACCCAGCTCTCCTCATATTTCAGCAGCAGCCTGATGGCAGTGGGAGCACCGTAGAACTGGTTAATGCCCAGTCGCTGCACTGTTTCCCAGTATCGCCCTGAGGGAACAAAGAAGACACATGGTCATTATGGTAAAGGAATAGACACGCACGCAAATATCAGCAAAATATATCCTTCCTGTTTCCATAAACCACTAAATAGTGACACAGAAACAAGAACAGGAAATGTACTATTATGCCAAGGCTATAGAGGGCATTGGCCAATGTCATATCACTACAAAGTTTACAGCAAACCTTAACAATTAACTTATAACACTTTGAAGCACTCCTTCAGTCAACAAGCCACGGTAATAAGCAAAGAATAAAATTGTCATCAAGACAGTTAATGAGTCACTCAACACTGGAGAAATGCCAACGAAGCCAGTTACAACTACAGTGATCCACTTTATTCACATTTCTAAGGTTTTCTTGTTGTTCCAAGCACTACATATACAAGTTATCCGCGGTGTTATAGAAAGAAACATATTGCGTATTACGGTAATAGTTATACATTAGTTCTAGCACACATAGCAACAGGACGTCTTAACACATGCATAAATAATATAGAACTTCTAACTTGTCTATAAAAATAGAATCAAAAACAATAATGATTTTTGGCCCTTATTGCCCCCAGCCCAGTGAATAAGTATTCCAATACTGCCAAAAGCTGTGACACCCACCCAGCTGGTAACAAGTCACCTGGCTATCTCTCTGTGGATACGACCTGTATAATTCTATGACCTCTGGTAAAGTGAGTAAAAAGCACCAGAAAAGACAGGACAAACTTTGATGCTTGATGTCAAAGTCTCCTGCCAAAGTATCCTCTGTCTCAATGTAACAGTTGTAGACACATCTTAATGATTAATAGTGGATGATCATGTCAATCAGATATTGTCAGGGTGCAGCCCTTGTACTTGTACTGTTATAGCTCACCGGGGTCTGGGTACACAGGAGTGCTCTCAAAGAGGACAGTGGTGGCACCATTACACAGAGGACCATACACCACATAGCTATGACCAGTCACCCAGCCAATGTCTGCCACACAGCCAAACACATCGCCCGGATGGTAGTCGAAGACATACTGCAAGAACAAGAACACGTAAGGTTAGAGACAAGGTCCATTGAGCAATGCTGTACTTTTCCAGACAACGAAATCATCAAAATTACAAGATTGCGAAATTCTGACTAATTCTGTATACATGCTTTCCCAAACAACATGGCTGCCACATTGATAGTTCTCTGAGCAGAACTGCTTAACAGCCTGGCAACAGCAACAGGTCTCTCTTTGGCATGGTCCCAAGAGGCCCAGTCTGTTTCAGGGGGATACAGATATAAAGCAGCTTTGTCTGTTATTTGAATCTAAACAGCCAACATGCCAAAAAGAGACAGTGCGAGCAATTGCCAAACGTCTGTTTGAGTCTGAGCTGGTAAGCTACTTAGAAATTAGCAGCACATCTCGTGCAGATTCATAGCTGTGTTTTCATTCTATTATTATCACTAACATCATGTAAGCTTTGTGTCTGTAAATCCCACCAAGCACAACATGCTCACCAGCATCGAAAAGCAGGGAGAAAACAGATGTTTTTATTTGTCAGTCAAAGGGGGCTAATTTTGACCCAGAATATGGAATGGGGCTTCTCTCACAAAAGGGGAACACTGAATTCATTGTTCTGATCTAAGCTATGCCAAACCATGTGGCAGAATATTTATATTGTTCAAACTACCCTGTCTGTAGCCCCCTTTCTGTAGCCCTCATCAAAACATTCTCAGACAACACAGTAATTGGGCCTTCCTCCTCCTTTTATAGTTGGTTGAATATATCAGCTAAACAAATGCATATTTTCTGCCACATCACCATTTTAAGGAAGGCACCATACCTGCATTTGCTTCTCTGAAGTAAGAAGTATTCCGTAGAGGGGTTAACTGAAGACATACCTGGTGAGTCAGTGCAGCATAGAGCAGATAGCCAGCCTGTGTGTGGACAATGCCCTTGGGCTTGCCTGTACTGCCTGACGTGTGGAGCATAAAAAGCATCTCCTCACTGCCCATAGGTTCTGGAGCACACTGTGCAGACTCACTGGCCATCGCCTGAGACAGAGAGGAAAAGAGTGGGAGACTGGAGATATGGTTTGGTGATATGAATGTTTCTTGCAGTGGAATTACTAAATGCAGCTAAATGCAGTGGAATTACACTTGATTTGCTTCAAGTTAAATGTGTGCTATGTCATCACGCTACTCTCCTAGTAGGTCTGTCTATGTACTTTGTTCAATGGTACTGTACACAGGTTGTTCTTGAAAACAAAACACCTCAAGGTGTTTAAGCTCGTCAGTGACAATGGCAGATGAAATGACAGACAAATAAATAGATCTTTCATAACAGATATTAACATGACAGATAACATCGCAAAACGGTTCTTTCAGTTCACCACTTCATCTGTGAGCAGAGCTTGGCTGCAATGCAAACTGATCCCGTGACAGGACTGCCACTGGCTTGTCCCGCTACTCAGACTCATTATTACCTTCTCCATGACACAATGAAAAGTATGAAGAACAAGTTTTACCTCCTCCAATGGGATGTCTAGTTTGCCCATGGGAGTTGGGTTAGTGGTCCTCTGGGCCACAAACACATGTTGGACAGTGGGGCAGTTCTTCACTGCAGCATCTACTGTAGGTTTCAGGTCTATGAACCGGCCTCCCCTCACACCTTGGTTACACGTGATTACAGCTTTACACTGGGCTGCAGGGAGATGGGGAACACAGTCTGAGAGATCTGAGATCATGCGGACACATCCCTACACAGTCTAACTGAGAATATTAAGTACTTTGAGAAAATGCAAGCAGCTTATCACAATTTCAAGATGTCAATAGGCCTAATTGCTATCTGTTGGTTCTGTTTGAGGTATACACTGAGTGTACAAAACATTAGGAACACCTTCCAAATATTGAGTTCCACCCCATTTTGCCCTCAGAACAGCCTCAATTCGTCAGGACATGGACTCTACAAGCTTTCTACAGGGATGCTGGCCCACGTTGACTCCAATGCTTCCCACAGCTGTGTCAAGTTGGCTGGATGTCCTTTGGGTGGTGGACCATTCTTGATATACACAGGAAACTGTTTAAGGTAAAAAACACAACAGTGCTGCAATTCTTGACACACTCAAACCTGTGCGCCTGGCACCTACCACCATACCCCATTCAAAGGCACTTAAATCTTTTGCCTTGCCCATTCACCCTCTGAATGGCGCACACACACAATCCATGTCTCAAGGCTTAAATGTCCTTATTTAACCTGTCTCCTCCCCTTCATGAAGTGGATTTAACAAGTGACATCAATAAAGGGTCATAGCTTTCACCTGGATTCACCTGGTCAGTTTATGTCATGGAAAGAGCAGGTGTTCCTAATGTTTTGTACACTCAGTACTGTACTGTACATGTTATAAAGGTTTGAGATGACATGTTGCTCCTAGTTTTCTGTCTCATCCTTCAGTTTGTGTCCTAAACTGCTGGCCTTGTGTTTGATCTTTCTAAATTGGCCTGGTTTCTGTCTGACCGCAAAATGCAGCTTGAATTTAAACAACCCTTGCCTAGTCTCATGATGTTAGGAGCGTTTGAGTAAAACAGGTTCGTTTCTCACTGGAGTTAAGTTGGAAAAAAGGGGAGGAAACTTGATGACTGGTGTATCCCAGAAACAATGGCCAAGAGCATGTTCAATTTTAAAAATCTGACATTGCTCTATGCATAATGACTCACTTGGGAGTGCTGAGAACTTGGCAGCCATTCATTCAAGCCATTTTAGGGGTCATGGCCATTGGAACTATATCCTGTTTAACTATCAGACATTTATCCTGTGCCTTTGAATAGAAAAGCTGAAATTCCTGTAAACTCTATGATTACGCTTTATTTAAAGGCGCAAAGCTTAAGTATTATGTCAGCTTTGTATGATTACAGATAACCTCGAAAATCTCTCATTTTTATTTTAACTTGAATAGCTGCATGCATGCACAATTGAAATGACCTTGTGCCCTTCCCTTGTGTTCAGTCAACCATTCAAATGTCATGTTTGGGCTTTAAAGGGAGCATCTGTATACAAAACACAAACGTGCTTGAAATGCATTATTCACTCCAGTATTAATGCTATATTGTAATTATTTTCGCCTCTAGGGCCTATTTATTGCCTACCTCCCTACTCTTCTACATTTGCACCCACTGTACATAGATTTTTCTATTTTTCTTTTCTTTTGTGTTATTGACTGTACATTTGTTTATGTGTAACTCTGTGTTGTTGTTTTTGTCACACTGCGTTGCTTTATCTTGGCCAGGTCGCAGTTGTAAATGAGAACTTGTTCTCAACTGGCCTACCTGGTTAAATAAAGGTGAAATAAAATAAATAAAAAATTGTGACCTAACATTTCTAAAGAGTTCATCTCAGTCAAACATGAGTCCAGGCCCAGTATCACTCACCATCTTGAATCCTCCCAGCCAGGGCCTCTGAGCTGAACCCAGCAAACACCACCGTGTGCACAGCACCGATACGAGCGCACGCAAGCATGGCAGCCACGGCGATGGGCGACACTGGCATATAAATGGCCACCCGGTCACCTTTGTTGACCCCATGCCTCTTCAGGGTGTTGGCTAGGCGGCAGGTAGTCTCAAGTAGCTCCCTTTAGAAAAGTTGTATAAAGTTCAGACAGAAGTTATTACTTGGAGCAGCAGTTACCTCAAATATTGTTGCGTATGTAAGTTAGTAAAGGTATGTATTCTGTATTGATTCCATCAAACACTATCTGAAGTGTACACTCTTAGGGAAAAAAGGTGCTATCTAGAACCTAAAAGGGTTCTTCGGCTGTCTCCATAGGAGAAGGATTTGAAGAACCATTTTTGGTTCCAGGTAGAACCTTTTTGGGTTCTATTTAGAAGCTTTTCCACAGAGGGTTCTACATGGAACCCAAAAGGGTTCTCCTATGGTGATAGCCGAATAAGTATTTTGTTGTAAGATGAGAGTCTTTGAGAACTACTTTGAATCCCTACTCCTTGCAATCCATATAGGAAGATGTATATTAGTGACTTTGAGGCTTCTTTGAGGCACTGAACAATGGATAACTCTGATTAATAATTTTTGGGAGCACTGAAATTACCTTCCAGTACACTTTCAGTTTCATGTCTAGTGAACGTTCAGTTGGACACCCCACAACTTCCTGTTTACATTCTGATCCAGGAAGCAGCTTTAGTCGTTATTGCAGAAAGGCCTCATTTTGAAATCTCACACTACCACCTTACACCATAACTGTGACACCCAACCAAAAATTATTTTGCAATTTCAACAGCACTTCCTTATGATTTAGTCTCATCAACAATAAAGTACATATGGTGTCTCATTCATAATGCAAATTGTAATGGGAGTATTTAAGCCTTCATGATTTGCTGATTGTTGTAACACAGGACATCATTGAAAAAGAGACTCTGGTATCAATTGGTATTCCTTGTATCAATAAAGGTTAAATGTTATGCTCTTTATGTACTATACAACATTAAAGTTAACAATATATCCATGCATATCCAGAACATGGTTCTTATCCAGTTCTTCTTTGGCACAGCTGAACATCTCACTGTGCATATCTAGAGAACAATTTGGAATATTGTAAATATTTAGATATCACTGCTGAATCTCTGCCATGTTTCCTCCTACCCTTTACAGTATAGCATAACCTAAAAAAAACAGAACCTAACATGGATACTTGACAGAGGACAAGATTATGTTTTTACAGGATACAGATGTAGGATCTTAATTTGATTACCCTGTTGCAGGAAAACGTCCTGCACATTTTCAACCTGTAGTGTATTTGAGGTTAATAATTCACATTTCCTGTTGCCGCAGGATTATTTTCATGCTGTAGCAAACTGGCTCAAATTAAGATCCTACATCTGGAGGCAATCATCTCTGGTTAACACCGGTGTGGAATGTGAAGTATGTTGGTTTTATACCTCCTACTCTGTTGCACAGATCAGTATAGATTTCAGCTCCTCTGCTGAATGATGTGGACACGTTCATTCAGATAACTCTCATCTACATCATATCTCAAGCTTTCCAAGATAAGCGTTACGTTATAATAGTCCCCCACCCTGTCGAAGGTCCTTGCATAGGCATGAACTTACCTATAGGTGATCTTTACCTCCGTCCCAGGTTCATCCCTCTCCCAGACCAGGGCGACTCTGTCAGGATGCTTGGCAACATGCACATCCAAACAATTCACTGCCAATTAAATGGATGAATGGATAAACTAATGTAACTTACTGTCCAGTATTCGGGGGGCTGTCCAGTAAGCATAATGTACATTAAACATAGTTCGCAAACCTGAACAAGATCCACACAAACAAAAACAATATCAACTTAATCCTAGACGAAAATAAGGCTTGAGCACGCACTTCCAGTCTATGTAGAATACTGAGTAAATGCTGTTATGCAATGGGGTAGTAAATATTTACAGTGTAGCCAATAATAATAATAATAATAGGGGATGGCAATTCTTACCAGAAACGTTCAACTGTCCCCCAAGAAACCAATTGATTTTCCCACTAGTAATTTCGCAGTCCCTCACTTGATCGAATGGCTTATTCCATGTAAGCCTCTCTTTAGCAATTGATCCCCAAAATGTTTCCGGATCTTTCACAGACAATTCGTATAACTCCTTGTATGACCATCCAGCGAGATTTGAGCTCAAGTGCGGTGTCAAGTTCGTGTTCCTATCGCCGATGCTGGAGACTGTTCGCCTCTGACACTGAACAGGTTTCAGAGAGGTCAATAAAATTCTCTTTCGGTAGCTGCCGTTTTTGAAGTATACACTGGCTCTATTTATTATATGTATCAAACTCCCGTTTTTATGTGCAGCCATTTTCTGCTCCCCTGCTGCACGCAGAACTTGACCAGAGCCGGATCCTTTTCTTTCGAGTTTCCTTGGGTGGTACAGAAAGGGTGGGAACAAGTCGTTGATGAAAATGTATTATGTGAAGTTCAGTGTTCATGACAGAGGACAGTTAGTTTCAGCACTCGCTATCACTAAAGTGTAGCCTAGCCCACTGTTTCCCAAACTCGGGAGTCGGGACATTTTTGGTACATTGCAACCCCAAAAAGTGTAAAAAAATAATAGTTAAAATTGGGATGGAAAAACGCTTTCGGTGTAAACTTAAAGCACTAAAACCAAATAGAAAGTATATAGAAAAGCTAAGGGACCTATGTATGTTTTAATAATAGCCTATAATCTGAGAATTTATAGTAAACAAAGTAAAAGATAGACAATTTTGTTATAATGTTTAAGCATAATAACAGAGCATTAGCCATGTCAAAATGCATAGAATTGCAGGAAATGTGCTATAAAACGGCTAAACATTCTCTCTGCTGCCAAGACAGGTATTACTCATTCTTTGGTCTGTGTATGTGTTTTTAAATGTTTATATTTCATGTATTGATATGTCCTAGTAGATTGTGGTACATAGAAGGCATGTCAAAACATATTAAAAACAATACGTGTGAAATAAATCATGATTAGCCTATTGAATTTCTGCATATGTGTGATAGTACATTTTCCTTCGAATTTTTCATCACCATCTCTTGTAGTCCCCTATAATTAAAAAATTACTTTTCAATTTAAACTCTTAAAATATGTTCATATTGGCCACTACTCTGTTATTACATGTATTCTCAAATTCAAGAATGATGCTGCCTCCTAGAGGACCATACAGAAGGGTGAAATTATATTTTTATTTAATCCTGAATGAAATCTCAATCCCATCATCTGGATTAGGGGAAAACAAATGCAATAGTTTCAATGTAACCTGCAAACACACTCCAACACATTGTTCAACAACAATTCTCCCTTCAGTGTGTGATAACATTAGACTGTTTGCTCGAATCCCCAGTTGAAATATGAAACTGTATTGGGTTTGGCAATAGTCATATTGTCGAAAATACACTCATATATTATGCTACGGACAATCATTTCCAGATCTTGCATTAATAGTATGAATTCTAATTAAACCAAAGTGAATAGTTCATTTGTAGTTGTATAATAAAAAAACACCAACCGTACCAATTTAGACAGAAACAAACTTTTCATCAACACACTGCATAGGCCTATCTACTAAATACACTTTAGGCCCATAATCTCTTTATTAATGATGTATGTGATATAAAAACACACCATACAAGATGAATGCTTGTGAACGGAGTAAAACAAACATTTGACAGGCAGTTCCTGCTTGACAAAACAACAACAGATATTATTATTAAATTCTGTTCTATAAACGAACACTGTTTTCCATGAGCAGATAATTCCAACAAAAGGCCAGATTATTTGCCCTGTTTTCTATAATGCTCTAACATAGTACCATCATATAATTGTAGTTTAGTTTGGGCGAGGGGATGTGAAGGTATGAACGTGACTTGTGGATTTGTGGGATAAATTCTGATTGATGACATTTTAATAGATTTAATACCCCTCATTCTTAAAAATGAGGTGTCTCTAATCTCTTTGTGTTTTGTTTTTCTCCCTACTGCTAATCTGTTTGTTCAATCCATGGGAAAAGCAATCACTCACGTAATGTGACCACTGATTGGTTCACTGAACATGATCAATGGTCTAAAACTAATACAATGGTTGTAATTGTACTGAATAATATTATTCTGAGTTACTCAGCCTGTGTAGCCTAGCTGTATTGTTTTTGTATGTTTGCTAAAATTCAGAGGTATTCTATATTGATGAGGCTGTGGAGAAAAAACATAACATAATGACATTTAAAAAATATATATATACTAACACCCTTGCCTTTCATGAACTCACACTTGACCTTTTCCGACTTGAATTTACTGACTTTGCTAATAGCTAGTTTATAGAGGAAACATGTACTTATTATGACTGAGATATGTGGCTGTCTCACCTGGCTATCTTAAGATGAATGTACTAACTGTAAGTCGCTCTGGATAAGAGTGTCTACTAAATAACGAGTATGTAAACGTACGTATTCTGCTTGTTGGATTGCAAACCGAACAACAGCACTGTTTGGTGAACTCTCTCCATTACTCACATGTAGGATTTTTTGACACCCACCTTATCATGTTATAATCAATCCGAGTAGTATTTGTTTATAACTATTGTTTGGAAATGTGTGTTATTTATCATATTAAAGCTGTTGTTGTTAATCATGGGATTAATAATACAGGATAAATAAACCATTATTGAGCCCAAACCAAAATACAATTTAATTTGGAAATCTACTACCCTATTTGCTATTCAAAAACATTGTAATCTCAAAACAATATCAGATTAAAGGCAATGGGCCATTAGACTATAATGTGGAAAAATAAGGATAAGGCAGTAGAGCAATTATATGGTTTGTGAACCATTAAGTGGGAATTATATGTGATTACGCAGGGTTTTAAGGCTTAAACTAGACATGAAATACACAACTAGATATTAATGTGAATCTTAAGAACCATTAACCAAATAGGGCAACTGTGATGGTGTTTTGCATTTCCAATACCCACTCAAGCCATCACGATGAGGCATATAGGCTAAGCAAAAGCAATGTCAACAAGATACCTTTATTCTGTGAGAAAACAGCAATACAACTAGTCAAACAGGTATCTAAAAGTAGGATATTGAAATAAAAAGACTGTTTGAAAATACACTGCTCAAAAAAATAAAGGGAACACTTAAACAACACAATGTAACTCCAAGTCAATCACACTTCTGTGAAATCAAACTGTCCACTTAGGAAGCAACACTGATTGACAATAAATTTCACATGCTGTTGTGCAAATGGAATAGACAAAAGGTGGAAATTATAGGCAATTAGCAAGACACCCCCAATAAAGGAGTGGTTCTGCAGGTGGTGACCACAGACCACTTCTCAGTTCCTATGCTTCCTGGCTGATGTTTTGGTCACTTTTGAATGCTGGCGGTGCTTTCACTCTAGTGGTAGCATGAGACGGAGTCTACAACCCACACAAGTGGCTCAGGTAGTGCAGCTCATCCAGGATGGCACATCAATGTGAGCTGTGGCAAGAAGGTTTGCTGTGTCTGTCAGCGTAGTGTCCAGAGCATGGAGGCGCTACCAGGAGACCGGCCAGTACATCAGGAGACGTGGAGGAGGCCGTAGGAGGGCAACAACCCAGCAGCAGGACCGCTACCTCCGCCTTTGTGCAAGGAGGAGCAGGTGGAGCACTGCCAGAGCCCTGCAAAATGACTTCCAGCAGGCCACAAATGTGCATGTGTCTGCTCAAACGGTCAGAAACAGACCTAATGAGGTGGGGGTTGTGCTTACAGCCCAACACCGTGCAGGACGTTTGGCATTTGCCAGAGAACACCAAGAGTGGCAAATTCGCCACTGGCGCCCTGTGCTCTTCACAGATGAAAGCAGGTTCACACTGAGCACATGAGCACATGTGACAGACGTGACAGAGTCTGGAGACGCCGTGGAGAACGTTCTGCTGCCTGCAACATCCTCCAGCATGACCGGTTTGGCGGTGGGTCAGTCATGGTGTGGGGTGGCATTTCTTTGGGGGGCTGCACAGCCCTCCATGTGCTCGCCAGAGGTAGCCTGATTGCCATTAGGTACCGAGATGAGATCCTCAGACCCCTTGTGAGACCATATGCTGGTGCGGTTGGCCCTGGGTTCCTCATAATGCAAGACAATGCTAGACCTCATATGGCTGGAGTGTGTCAGCAGTTCCTGCAAGAGGAAGGCATTGATGCTATGGACTGGCCCGCACGTTCCCCAGACCTGAATCCAATTGAGCACATCTGGGACATCATGTCTCGCTCCATCCACCAACGCCACGTTGCACCACAGACTGTCCAGGAGTTGGCGGATGCTTTAGTCCAGGTCTGGGAGGAGATCCCTCGGGAGACCATCCGCCACCTCATCAGGAGCATGCCCATGCGTTGTAGGGAGGTCATACAGGCACGTGGAGGCCACACAAACTACTGAGCATCATTTTGACTTGTTTTAAGGACATTACATCAAAGTTGGATCAGCCTGTAGTGTGGTTTTCCACTTTAATTTTGAGTGTGACTCCAAATCCAGACCTCCATGGGTTGATAAATTTGATTTCCATTGATCATTTTTGTGTGATTTTGTTGTCAGCACATTCAACTATGTAAAGAAAAAAGTATTTAATAAGAATATTTCATTCATTCAGATCTAGGATGTGTAATTTTAGTGTTCCCTTTTTGAGCAGTGTACATAAACTGTATTTAAGTATGTGTAATAATAATTCATTAAAATGTTTATTGAGATCCACTTAGGCCCAAGTAAATATACATAGGTTGAATTTAATAAACAATTAACTTTATTCTACTTTTGGTAATGTAAAGAACTGACTAATGTAACACTCTGTATCACACATATCAGTATTCATATTCAGTACCCATAGTAGGCCTACTGTACATATCTTCACCTGAAAAGCTAAAACAATTCTACTCAAACTGTGGACCTGCCTGTGGGTTTTCTTCAAGCTTCTTCATCAGTGTGAGCAGTCCTCAGCTTCTGTTTTGTGTGTCTCATGATGAACCTTCATAAATGGCAGAGACGTAATCTCTTTCCACAAGGACATTTCACCTGTGTGAATACTGCTGTGCCTGGAAAGAGACATCCGTGAACCGAAATCCTTCCCACAGGTGGCACATTTGTATGGGTTCTCAGCTGGATGGACATTATGGTGCTCCTTGAGATTCCAACAGAGACTGAATTGCTTTCCGCAAACCTCCCAAGGGTGTGGCTTTTCCCCTGTGTGAGTAAACATGTGTTGCTTGAGGCTAAAGGCATGATAGATTATCTTTCCACAGGCTGCGCAGGTCAGTGTCTTTCTGGAACCCTCTGAGTGTTTTACAATCATGTGTGACTTGAGTTCGGAGGGTTGGTGGAAATTCTTTCCACAGACAGAATCTCTTCCCACAAGTCTCATAGCCGAATGCGTTCTCCTCCTTGTGTGCATCTAGATGTCGGTTCAGATGGGCAGCATAACCAAAACCAAAGGGTTTTTTGCTGCGGTGAGTGTGCTGGTGTAATTTGAGGGAATGGACTTTGCCAAAACCTTTTACACATACAGTTGAAGTCGGAAGTTTACATAAACTTAGGTTGGAGTCATTAAAACTCGTTTTTCAACCACTCCACAAATATCTTGCTGACATAGTTTTGGCAAGTCGGTTAGGACATCTACTTTGTGCATGACACAAGTAATTTTTCCAACAATTGTTTACAGACAGATTATTTCACTTATAATTCACTGTATTACAATTCCAGTGGGTCAGAAGTTAACATACACTAAGTTGACTGTGCCTTTAAACAGCTTGGAAAATTCCAGAAAATTATGTCATGGCTTTAGAAGGTTCTGATAGGCTAATTGACGTCATTTGAGTCAATTGGAGGTGTACCTGTGGATGTATTTCAAGGCCTACCTTCAAACTCAGTTCGTCTTTGCTTGATGTCATGGGGAAATCTAAAGAAATTAGCCAAGACCTCAGAAAAAAAATTGTAGACCTCCACAAGTCTGGTTCATCCTTGGGAGCAATTTCCAAACGCCTGAAGGTACCACGTTCATCTGTACAAACAATAGTACGCAAACACCATGGGACCACACAGCCATTATACCGCTCAGGAAGGAGACGTGTTCTATCTCCTAGAGATGAACGTACTTCGGTGTGAAAAGTGCAAATCAACCCCAGAACAACAGCAAAGGACCTTGTGAAGATGCTGGAGGAAACAGGTACAAAAGTATCTATATCCACAGTAAAAACGAGTCCCATATCGACATAACCTGAAAGGCCGCTCAGCAAGGAAGAAGACACTGCTCCAAAACCGCCATAAAAAAGCCAGACTACGGTTTGCAACTGCACATGTGGACAAAGATCGTACTTTTTTGGAGAAATTCCTCTGGTCTGGTGAAACAAAAATAGAACTGTTTGGCCATAATGACCATTGTTATGTTTGGAGAGGGGGAGGCTTGCAAGCTGAAGAACACCATCGCGACCGTGAAGCACGGGATTGGCAGCATCATGTTGTGGGGGTGCCTTGCTGCAGGAGGGCCTGGTGCACTTCACAAAATAGATGGCATCATGAGGCAGGAAAATTATGTGGATACATTGAAGCAACATCTCAAGACATCAGTCAGGAAGTTAAAACTTAGTCGCAAATGGGTCTTCCAAATGGACAGCATACTTCCAAAGTTGTGGCAAAATGGCTTAAGGACAACAAAGTCAAGGTATTGGAGTGGCCATCACAAAGCCCTGACCTCAATCCTATAGAAAATGTGTGGGCAGAACTGAAAAAGTGTGTGCGAGCAAGGAGGCCTACAAACCTGACTCAGTTACACCTGCTCTGTCAGGAGGAATGGGCCATAATTCACCCAACTTATTGTGGGAAGCTTGTGGAAGGCTACCCGAAATGTTTGACCCAAGTTTAACAATTTAAAGGCAATGCTACCAAATACTAATTGAGTGTATGTAAACTTCTGAACCTCTGGGAATGTGATGAAAGAAATAAAAGCTGAAATAAATCATTCTCTCTGCTATTATTCTGACATTTCACATTTGAAAAATAAAGTGGTGATCCTAACTGACCTAAGACAGGGAATGTTTACTAGGATTAAGTGTCAGGAATTGTGAAAAACTGAGTTTAAATGTATTTGGCTAAGGTGTATGTAAACTTCCGACTTCAACTGTATATTACATTGGCACACAGTCTCTCTTGTGTGATTGATATCGTGTCTGGCGCGATTGCGCTTTAGACAAAACCTGTACCACAGTAACCACAGATGAATGATTTGGCCTTAAATAAGTGTACTATTCACTGATGATTCCCGAGATCATCCTGGGCCTTAAAAATGCATTCCACAAAGTTAGCATGAATGCCGTTTTTTTTGTGCTGACTGTCGTCTTGCTTCTGCACTTTTTGCTCTGCTCTACGGTATCACTATCCTTGTCTTTGGTGTCTGAGGTTGGGCCTGGGGAGGGCAGCAGTGTGTCTGGTTTTTCCAGGCTCTCTGTAGGGGTGAGCTGAGATGTTGATCCCTTTTCATTGTTCTGAGGCTCATTGACATTCTCTCCTCCATACGAACTGGACTCAGTCCCCCCTGTGAGGTTAGAGGAGCAAAAACATGAGCAATCATAACGTAATAGCATTTAACTTTTCAAAATGTTTGACTTTTCTTTGGTATGAAAGACAATATTTCTAATTAATCTGTATTCATAAGTCCTTCTGTCACGCCCTGACCGTAGAGAGCTTTTTATGTCTCTATTTTGGTTTGGTCAGGGTGTGATTTGGGTGGGCATTCTATTTTCATTTTCTATGTTTTGCATTTCCTTGTGTTTGGCCGGGTGTGGTTCTCAACCAGAGGCAGCTGTCCATCGTTGTCTCTGATTGAGAACCATACTTAGGTAGCTTTTCCCCACCGATGCTTTGTGGGTAGTTGTTTTCTGTTTTGTGTTTCTGCACCTGACAGAACTGTTTCGGTTTCGTTCGTTCTCTTTGTTGTTTTGTTATTCAGTGTTCAGTTTTATTAATAAATCATGAACACTTACCACGCTGCGCTTTGGTCCACTCCTTCTTCAACAGACGATCGTTACACCTTCTCCATCAGGATTCTCCACATTGACCAGAGATCCACACCAGTCCGCATTTACGACTGCACTCTGAAAAAACATGTTATGATAATTTCAGTCATACAGAATCACTTCACTTCAACACTTTCGGTCTTGCAAATAACATGTTCTAATGAGTAGCTAGTGCATGAACTGACCCCACTAATCAGAATGAAAGTCTGGAGGTCCTCTCCACGGCTCCAAATATTTTGTTCCTTTTCTGAAACAGAGGGAGAGATGGAATGAATGAAAACCAGTAAATGCTAGGCTTCACCAGTAGAAAAATCTCTTATTGTAAATAGTATGGAAGTGTATATTCAACCGGCAGCAGGAAAATTACATTTCGGCATAGGGGTAATCATTTATTAAGGTTAGGTTTAAGGTTAGGTTTAAGAATGAGGGTTAGGTTAAAGTTGTTAGGTATAGTTTCAGTGATTAAGGTTATGATTAGGGAAAGGCAAAACAAAAAAAATGGGTTAGCGTTAAGCCATCACCCGGCATTCATTTTCTGCCAGTCGAATATACACTACTGGCAAAAAGTATTGAAAAGGCAGATTTAGGAGTATTTCTCAGACTAATGATTACAACTTGTACTATCATTTAACAAGGTTTGATAAGTATTAGAAAGTTACATGGTTAGTGCTCATAGCTGTCAGCTAAGCTATCCCTTAGCTAGCCTATCCGTCTCAGTTTGGATGTTAACAGTTACTTCTGTTAATATGAACATTGGTAATTGTGGTCCTATAACTAAACTATGAACTATGTATTCAGTCAGGTCCTTGTTATGGGAATTTTATGAATAATGACAAAATTATGTATACATTTAACGTAGAATTATAACTAACAGAATTATATCCTGTCTGATGAAGAATGTTTGTCCATAAGAAAGAGGGACTGTTGGTAGGCAAGGAACTGTGGCAGACAACTTGTGACCACTGTGAAACTGATAACAGGGATGGAAGTCTCCCCACCCAGGGAGGGGAGAGACCTTGGGCTTGTAGTAGATTGTACAACAGGTGGCGGACAATGTATGAGAAGGAGACTTGTGAACTATGTTGCCATTGTATCTGAGAAGAGGAGGAACGTTTATGACGAAATGTGAGGTATATAGACCAATGTACCGGAAATAATAAGCAGAACGTTCCCGTAAATAAACATTTAACTATTGTAGACTGGGCCTCTGTCTGTTTTTATTTCTATCAGTATCCAACAAATCCTGATATAGCAGACTGAGTAATTTAATTTCATTGGTTAAAGAACATGAGAACATAATTCTCTTATCAGTCCTACATTTCCCCCTTCTTTAACTAAGACCCTAAGTCAAGATAAAGTCATGGAGTCTAGCAGGTAGTCTTCTTTCACGAGCTGGTCACGGCTCTGCTTGATATTCTTTTTGTGCTCTTGCTTCTGGCATATCTCCATGAGCAACTTCTTGCCTTTGACCTTGAAAGTTCTGCTCTTGACCTTGAATATGATCAGGTTGTGAAATGAACACCTCAGCATCCATTTCTTCTTTGGGTTTTGGTGATGGAGTGATGGTGATGGTGTTAGGCTACCATAGGTTGTGTAAGCAGTGTGTTTGTTGTTTCTGGTAGCATTATCCATGCTGGTGCTATCTCTGTGTGAGTGGCACCCTGAAGCATGCCTCAGGCCCATTTGATTCAGTTGGGCACATTAGCTACAGTATGTTTATGTTATTTTTATTTTTATTGATTTTTGAGTTTGGTACAGCGTTATTTTTCTCCCACTGAAGGCCTAGGTCCAATAACCATGGTTGACCACTGCCTACTACCACTGAGTAGCTAACATTTTTTGTTACAATTCAACATTTTAGTAATACTGAAATATTTCTTTGTTCTCAATATAAAGCGTTTAATCCGGGGCCGACCTTCCACAACGCATCGCCCAATCATTTTGCCTCAGCCTAATGCTGGGATAGAATTATCACCTTTTAGCAGGACAATAACCCAAAATAGAAGGCTAGGCTACACTGGAGTGTTACAATTAAGTTGTTGAATGTCCCTGAGGGGTCTCAGTTCTGACTTAAAACTGAGGCAAGACTTGAAGATAATTGTCCATCAATTTCACAAAACTTGAGTCATTTATCAAGACTAATGGGTGAATATTTTCCGAATCTCGTGGGCAAAGGTGGTAGAGATTTGTTTGAAAATACTTAATTGCTGCTAATGGTGCTTTCATCAAGTACTCACTCAGGGGTTTACATAGGCCTACTTATTCACACAACACTCGTGTTTTTTTCTCTTCACTTTATAACTATGGAGTAAGTTGTGTAAATAGTTTTTTTTTAAATATACAAATGAAATGTGGTCACTTTTCAGACCATAACACAACAAATGTGGAAAATATGGAGGGGTTCATGTACTTATAGGGGCTTGAAAATTGAGAGGATTACTTGAGATCCATTAGGCCAGTTGTGTTTGTTAGACATCTCCACAATGTGGTATCCTTACATCAAAACAACCACTTACGTTTTGAGTCAGAAGGATAGGCCAACATCTGATGAGTCTGTGGTCTAGAATAGATAGAGCAGATGCACTGAGCATTCCCTCCAAGATCCAAGGACCATGTGTTTGATGTATTTCAAATCAAATTCAAGTTTATTTGTCACTTGCGCCGAATACAACAGGTAGACCTCACAGTGAAATGCTTACTTACAGGCTCTAACCAACAGTGCAATTTCTACGTTTAAAAAAAAGTATTAGATGAACAATAGGTAAGTTAAAAAATAAAAACAGTAAAAAGACAGTGAAAAATAACAGTAGCGAGGCTATATACAGTAGCGAGGCTATATTTGATACCATTCCACTGATTCCACTCCAGTCATTACCACGAGCCCATCCTCCCCATTTAAGGTGATCCAACCTCCTCACTCCATGCAACTAGCTCACTATTAGCGAACTAGTTGTCAATCAATTTCTAGCTAGCTTCTAAAATAAATAAACACACCCAATACCATGTGTAAGCAGATAAGCAGATTTCCTGCCAGTTACCATCCAAATGGTGAAAATTATTAGTTAGTTAGCTAGTTTGCCAGTTGTCAGCTCATCATTATTGATAACTCTAGCCAGTGTTCTTATTCAGGGTTCAATTGCTTTTCACGGGTCATTTAAGGTGGTCATGTCACGGGAGTAAACTGTTGCACATGTAAATGAAACGATGTTAAACTACTCAACACACTAGTGGCGGCTGGTGGGTGGAGCTATAGGAGGACGGGCTCATTGTAATGGCGGGAACGGAATTAATGGAATGGTATCAAACACATCAAACATATGGAAGCCACATGTTTGACTCCGTTCCATTAATTCCATTCCAGCCATTACAATGAGCTCCTCCCACCAGCCTCCCCTGCAACTCACATAGGCTTAAAATAGTGCAATCTGCAGAGAAAATTCTGGACAGTCTTGCCCCATCACCCACAATGTTGATGTTGATCTAATGGACTATCATTAATTGCATCCTTGGCTACATGTACTCAAAAGTGGTTATATTCCTGTTGCCCCATCCCTCAGCTTTATTTAGTGTCTACAGGCGAGAGCTCTGTGTGTGTGGGGGGGCACCTGAGCTCTCGTCTAGGACCCTCGGACCCCCGGCCAAGGACTACACCATGTGATCAGCTGTAGTCCTATTAATTTCTGCCCAGATGTACTGGGATTTTCAGGGGATGGTGTAATGCACATCAGGTACATTTTTGGTTCTGAATGAAAGTTGAAAATACATAATTTACAGACGTTGAAAATACCTATTTTTGAGTCATTGATTCTAAGTAAGCATTATATCACAATAATACTTATTAAATCAATTTAATATGGGAAAGAGGAGCCACCTGAAGATTCCAACATAGAATAATTATTATAGCTCCCATCTGTCACATGCACTTATGTTAGCTCGTCGAAAGCTTTAAAACGGGCAGAGATTATGTTCAAAGTAGTCCAACCTATAGAACAGGGGTCAGCAACAGGGGGTCCACGGTGGTCGTCGAGTAATTAAAAACATTATAAGAATGGATTTTTGGGGCATTTTAGTTTTTGGTCAAACAAGACTGTAAAATCACCAGTCAATTTAATTTAGGAAGCCTGTTTCCAAGTATTCCCACAAATCAAACAAAGAGACATATGTGATTTGCAGCTCAGTGTAATCAAGGTATGAAATCATTGTTAATTTCAAACACAATCTCATAGAGTGTCATTCAGTAGAGTCAAGTAGAGTATAGTACAGGAGAGTTTAATTCACTAGCTGGCCTCTGCCCAGTACCTTGCCCTGAAACTTAGGCACTGTCATTAGCCGGCTACAATCCGATACTCTACCATGCACCTTAGAGACTGCTGCCCTATGTACATAGAGTCATTGATCACTGGTCACTTTAAAGGTCCAATGCATACGTTTTATCTCAATATCAAATCATTTCTGGCAAAGAATTAAGCACCTTACTGTGATTGTTTTCAATTAAAATGATCAAAAAGGAACAGAAGTAGCTTTTTAGCAAAGAGCAATTTCTCAAGCAAGAATTTTTCTAGGACTGTCTGGGAGTGGTCTGAGTGGGGAGGGGAAAACCCGAAAACTAGCTTTTATTGGCAGAGAGGTTTGGAACTCTCTTTCTTATTGGTCTATTAACTAATATACCACCTGGTGATGTCAAAACTCCATCCCACCAAAACAGGCTGACATTTCAGGCGGTCTTTTCAAATAGCTCTTCAACTAAAAGGGCATTACCATCATTTTCACAATTTCACAGAATTATTCCAACCTCATAGTGTGGAGAATATACAGTTGAAGTCGGAAGTTTACATACACTTAGGTTGGAGTCATTAAAACCCGTTTTTCAACCACTCCAAAACATTTCTTGTTAACAAACTATAGTTTTGGCAATTCGGTTAGGACATCTACTTTGTGCATGACACAAGTAATTTTTCCAACAATTGTTTACAGACAGATTATTTCACTTATAATTCACTGTATGATAGGCTAATTGACATCATTTGAGTCAATTGGTGGTGTACCTGTGGATGTATTTCAAGGCCTACCTTCAAACTCAGTGCCTCTTTGCTTGACATCATGGGAAAATCAAAAGAAATCAGCCAAGACCTCAGAAAGAAAATTGTAGACCTCCACAAGTCTGGTTCATCCTTGGGAGCAATTTCCAAATGCCTGAAGGTACCACGTTCATCTGTACAAACAATAGTACGCAAGTATAAACACCATGGGACCACGCAGCCGTCATACCGCTCAGGAAGGAGACGCATTCTGTCTCCTAGAGAGGAACGTACTTTGGTGCGAAAAGTGCAAATCAATCCCAGAACAACAGCAAAGGACCTTGTGAAGATGCTGGAGGAAACAGGTACAAAAGTATCTATATCCACAGTAAAACGAGTCCTATATCGACATAACCTGAAAGGCCGCTCAGCAAGGAAGAAGCCACTACTCCAAACCGCCATAAAAAGCCAGACTATGGTTTGGAATTGCACATTGGCCAGATCAAGAACACCCTCCAGGAGGTAGGCGTATCTGTGTCAAAGTCAACTATCAAGAGAAGACTTCACCAGAGCAAATAAAGAGGGTTTACCACAAGATCTAAACCATTGGTAAGCCTCAAAAGCAGGAAGACCAGATTTTGTCAAAAAATTCTGAAGTGTTTAATACTATTTATCTGCTGAGATTCAGCCAAATGCTTCAAAACTCATTGGACGGCGCTTCACAGTGCAGATGGACAATGACCTGAAGCATACTGTGAAAGCAACCCAATACTTTTTTAAGGCAAAGAAGTGAAATGTTCTGCAATGGCCAAGTCAATCACCTGACCTGAATCCAATTGAGCATGGATTTTACTTGCTGAAGGCAAAACTGAAAGCAAAACGGCCCAAGAACAAGCAGGAACTGAAGACAGCTGCAGTAAAGGCCTGGCAGAGCATCACCAGGGAAGAAACCCAGCATCTGGTAATGTCTATCGGTTCCAGACTTCAGGCAGTCATTGACTGCAAAGAATTTGCAACCAATTATTAAAACTAGCAATTTAATTGATGATTATGTTAGTTTGTCAAATTACTTTTGAGCCCTACTTTTGAGGGGGGGGGGGGCTATGTATAAAAATGGTTGTAATTCCTCCACGGTTCATACAATAATATTGACAAAACCCTTAAATTAAAGATGCAAGTCTACACTTAAAGAGCGTCTTGATTGTTTCCTTTCCAATCCATTGTGGTGACGTACAGATCCAAAATGATGCAAATTGTGTCACTCTTCAAAAACTTATGGACCTGACTGTATACAGTATATTTATATTCCGGACTCTGGTCTGGAAGCTAAATTCCTGCAATTCTATCCATTTTGCCATTGGGTTTTGTACTGTGTTTTTAAATAATGTATTCTCGCTCATTCTATTATTTCTACTACTGTACATTGCCTTTTAGTTACACTGTTTATACGCACTGCATATGTATTTATATACTAGACTTTTGACATAGCTCAGTCTAATATATTTACTGCTGTACATATCATTCTTAGTATATCTTGTGTAAATTCCGGTGTATATATGTATACGTATAGATTGCATTTGTATTACTGTTACAGTTCATTGGATTTGTTCTGACATTCCAAGATTTGTTGTTACAAAAAAAATGACTAAGAAAAATATATGTATTATTTGTGTACTTGCTGAACATTTTCCTGCATTGTTAGGAGCTAGTAACATAAGCATTTCTCTGCACCCGCTATAACATCTGCTAAACTGTATACACGACAGATACACTTTGATTTGATTTCGATTTGATTAGAGTACATTTACATTTAAGTCATTTAGCAGACGCTCTTATCCAGAGCGACTTACAAATTGGAAAGTTCATACATATTCATCCTGGTCCCCCCGTAGGGAATGAACCCACAACCCTGGCGTTGCAAGCGCCATGCTCTACCAACTGAGCCACACGGGACCGTACAATACAATACAGTACAATACAGTATAATTTAATTCAGTACAGTATTGTACAGTTTTGTTCAGTAGAGTAGAGTGCATGAGAGTAAATGAGGGTTTAGTACAGTACATTATACTGTACTATAAAAAAAAATATATTTTCACATGAATTAGCCACACAAAAAAAAACACAAAACTGACCAAATCTGCTGAAATACTTTTTGTACATATTTGCACGAATTGAATGTGAGGTGTTGCTGTGGATGTTGAAATCATGGCCCATCCAGACCTGACCCAATCTGAACCAAACATAAACGCCTATGATTCAGATTTCAACGCCCGAACCCCACCAAAAAAAAGATGTCTGGACAGGACCAGGCGTCGGTCCGTGCTTAGTGGGAATGACCGTGTCCTGCTCAACCTGGGACAGGGTGCGTGTCACGATCGTCTACTGAAGAGAGTGAGGACCAAGGCGCAGCGCGTGAAAAGAACATCTTCTTTTATTCAGAAGAGAGAAAACATGAAACGAACACTATACATAACCTAAACAAACGACCGTGAAGCTATAAACGTTGTGCACACACACACAGGCTACAAACGTTCAAACATAGACAATTACCCACAAACACCTAAAGCCTATGGCTACCTTAAATATGGCTCCCAATCAGAGACAACAATAACCAGCTGTCTCTGATTGAGAACCAAATCAGGCAACCATAGACTTTCCTAAACACCTACACTCAACCATAGACAATCCTAGACACATACACTCAACACAAACCCATACACTAAAACCAACACCCCCTTTACCATAATAAACACCCAAAACACAAACATACCCCATGTCACACCCTGACCTAACTAAAATAATAAAGAAAACAAAGAATACTAAGGCCAGGGCGTGACATAACCCCCCCCTTAAGGTGCGAACTCCGGGCGCACCAGCACATAGTCTAGGGGAGGGTCTGGGTGGGCGTCCGTCCACGGCGGCGGCTCCGGCACTGGTCGTGGTCCCCACCCCACCATAGTCACTACCCGCTTTCTTAAACCCACTGGAATAAGGGGCAGCACCGGACTAAGAGGCAGCACCGGACTAAGGGGCAGCACCGGACTAAGGGGCAGCACCGGACTAAGGGGCAGCACCAGGATAAGGGACAGCACCAGGATAAGGGGCAGCACCAGGATAAGGGGCAGCACCAGGATAAGGGACAGCACCAGGATAAGGGGCAGCACCAGGATAAGGGGCAGCACCAGGATAAGGGGCAGCACCAGGCTAAGGGGCAGCTCCGGACTGAGGAACGGATCCTGGCTGGACGGCTCTGGCGGATCCTGGCTGTACGGCTCATGGCTGGCTGATGGATATGGCTGCTCATGGCTGGCTGACGGATCTGGCTGCTCATGGCTGGCTGACGGATCTGGCTGCTCATGGCTGGCTGACGGCTCTGGACGCTCATGGCTGGCTGACGGCTCTGGACGCTCATGGCTGGCTGACGGCTCTGGACGCTCATGGCTGGCTGACGGCTCTGGACGCTCATGGCTGGCTGACGGCTCTGGACGCTCATGGCTGGCTGACGGCTCTGGACGCTCATGGCTGGCTGACGGCTCTGGACGCTCATGGCTGGCTGACGGCTCTGGACGCTCATGGCTGGCTGACGGCTCTGGACGCTCATGGCTGGCTGACGGCTCTGGACGCTCATGGCTGGCTGACGGCTCTGGACGCTCATGGCTGGCTGACGGCTCTGGACGCTCATGGCTGGCTGGCGGCTCTGGACGCTCATGGCTGGCTGGCGGCTCTGGACGCTCATGGCTGGCTGGCGGCTCTGGCCGCTCATGGCTGGCTGGCGGCTCTGGCAGATCCTGTCTGGTTGGCGGCTCTGGCAGATCCTGTCTGGTTGGCGGCTCTGGCAGATCCTGTCTGGTTGGCGGCTCTGGCAGATCCTGTCTGGTTGGCGGCTCTGGCAGATCCTGTCTGGTTGGCGGCTCTGGCAGATCCTGTCTGGTTGGCGGCTCTGACAGATCCTGTCTGGTTGGCGGCTCTGGCAGATCCTGTCTGGTTGGCGGCTCTGGCAGATCCTGTCTGGTTGGCGGCTCTGGCAGATCCTGACTGACGAATGGCTCTAGCGGCTCCTGACTGACGATCGGCTCTGACGGCTCGGGACAGACGGGCGGCTCTAACGGCACTGGGCAGACGGATGGCTCAGATGGCGCTGGGGAGACGGGCGGCTCAGATGGCGCTGGGGAGACGGATGGCTCAGATGGCGCTGGGGAGACGGATGGCTCAGATGGCGCTGGGGAGACGGATGGCTCAGATGGCGCTGGGGAGACGGATGGCTCAGATGGCGCTGGGGAGACGGATGGCTCAGATGGCGCTGGGGAGACGGATGGCTCAGATGGCGCTGGAGAGACGGATGGCTCTGGCCGGATAAGGCGCACTGTAGACCTGGTGCGTGGTACCGGAACTGGAGACACCGGGCTAAGGACACACACCTTCAGGCTAGTGCGGGGAGAAGGAACAGGGCATACTGGACCCTGGATACGCACATTAGGCCTAGTGCGTGGTGCCGGCACTGGTGGTACCGGGCTGGGGACACGCACTTCAAGGCTAGTGCGGGGAGCAGGAACAGGGCATACTGGACCCTGGATACGCACATTAGGCCTAGTGCGTGGTGCCGGCACTGGTGGTACCGGGCTGGGGACACGCACTTCAAGGCTAGTGCGGGGAGCAGCAACAGGATGCACAGGACTCTGGAGACGCACAGGAGGCTTGGTGCGTGGCGTAGGCACTGGTGGTAATGGGCTGGAGACACGCACCATTGGACGAGTGCGTGGAGGAGGAACAGGGCTCTGGAGACACACTGGAAGCCTGGTGCGTGGTGTAGGCACTGGTGGAACTGGACTGGGGCGGGGAGGTGGCGCCGGAAATACCGGACCGTGCAGGCGTACTGGCTCCCTTGAGCACCGAGCCTGCCCAACCTTACCTGGTTGAATGCTCCCCGTCGCCCGACCAGTGCAGGGAGGTGGAATAACCTGCACCGGGCCATGTAGGCGAACCGGGGACACCATGCGTAAGGCTGGTGCCATGTAAGCCGGCCCGAGGAGACGCACTGGAGACCAGACGCGTTGAGCCGGCTTCATGGCACCTGGCTCAATGCCCAATCTAGCCATACCACTGCGGGGAGGTGGAATAACCCGCACCGGGCTATGCACACGTACAGGAGACACCGTGCGCTCTACTGCGTAACACGGTGTCTGCCCGTACTCTCGCTCTCCACGGTAAGCCTGGGAAGTGGGCGCAGGTCTCCTACCTGCCCTCGGCCCACTACCTCCTAGCCCCCCCCCAAGAAATGTTTGGGTAGTACTCACGGGCTTCCAGCCTTGCCTCCGTGCTGCCTCCTCATATCGCCTCCTCTCGGCTTTCGCTGCCTCCAGCTCTTCACGAGGGAGGCGATATTCTCCCGGTTGTGCCCAAGGTCCCTTTCCTTCCAATATCTCCTCCCATGTCCAAGAATCCTTGATGCCTTGCTCCTGTTGCCGCTTGTCACGCTGCTTGGTCCGTTGGTGGGTAATTCTGTCACGATCGTCTACTGAAGAGAGTGAGGACCAAGGCGCAGCGCGTGAAAAGAACATCTTCTTTTATTCAGAAGAGAGAAAACATGAAACGAACACTATACATAACCTAAACAAACGACCGTGAAGCTATAAACGTTGTGCGCACACACACACACACACACACACACACACACACACACACACACACACACACACACACACACACACACACACACACACACACACACACACACACACACACACACACACACACACACACACACACACAGGCTACAAACGTTCAAACATAGACAATTACCCACAAACACCTAAAGCCTATGGCTACCTTAAATATGGCTCCCAATCAGAGACAACAATAACCAGCTGTCTCTGATTGAGAACCAAATCAGGCAACCACAGACTTTCCTAAACACCTACACTCAACCATAGACAATCCTAGACACATACACTCAACACAAACCCATACACTAAAACCAACACCCCCTTTACCATAATAAACACCCAAAACACAAACATACCCCATGTCACACCCTGACCTAACTAAAATAATAAAGAAAACAAAGAATACTAAGGCCAGGGCGTGACAGTGCGTTAAATAGAGCCACTGCAAGGATGCTCCCATTACCATCATAACTCTTTCAATCATCATCGTCTTCTGCTCCTCTTATGGGCATACAGATACAGTGAGGCATCCAGGGCTGTTACGGCGCTTCAACTGAACAACCGCCGTCTTGTTTGCTTGTTAAAAGGTTACATGTTTAATGTACAGGAAATGTCATGTGCCTTTCGATCTTCAAAATTGGTCAGGGTGCTATTTTGTTTTTGTAATCTTTTTAATACTTTTATTGTTTTCCAAAAAAACATAAATAGCCTACATTTTCAACATTGGCAAAACATTGTATTTTGATACCCATGTCGTGAACTAATTAGTTGTTTTTTTAGAGTAATTTCGATTTATGTTAAATATTTAATGTAGCCTAACATTTTTTGGGGCGAATAAGGCGGTGAGAGAACCAACTGTGTAGGCCTATCTCCATCTCTATGTGTTCTTCTAAAAATATGTTTTTAGGTCAACAGGAAATCTCATCTCCTGAGGGAAAGATGCGCTGTCTCTCTCTCTCTGTGTGTGTGTGTGTGTGTGTGTGTGTGTGTGTGTGTGTGTGTGTGTGTGTGTGTGTGTGTGTGTGTGTGTGTGTGTGTGTGTGTGTGTGTGTGTGTGTGTGTGTGTGTGTGTGTGTGTGTGTGTGTGTGTGTGTGTGTGGACCGTGTTAATTCCTTAGTGATGTGGACACCGAGGAACTTGAAGCGATCGACCCGCTCCACTATACAGCCTCATCGTCATCGATACACTGATTCTGTTGGTTGTCCTCTTCTGTCAGAATTTCCCAACATTCAATATTTAATTTTGACTATAAATAATAAACGGGTAAAAAGCAACAATGTGGAAGTGTGTGTTAGTGGTAAGTGTACCAACATAGCAACAGTAGCAGGTGTCAAAGGTGTGTGCTAGAAAACATTTTAAGTGCATACGCAAAGTCTACCTTCTGGAATGTAATTTATTTAATAGAAGTTGGTTATATCAGTGTACGCTATAGTTAGTACCTTATTGCATAGGGCATCTGTCTTTTTTTAACACATTTAAATGGTACATCAAGTGAATGAAGGTATACGAACAAATCAAAGAAAGACAGAATTTCAAAAAAAATATTTGATTTATTTGACTGTTTTCATGATATTGCTGTTCTTATTATCGCTATCATTACAGTGAAACTGACCTCTGAATGACATTCAGTATCAACACAAATAAAGTGCTTAATTTCGCCCATTGATAACGATGATCTGTGTATTTTAGTTGATGTTTTATACAAAATGCAGGCGGTGGGGCTTACACCCTAACCAACAACATTCAAAAATATGAAATAATGTGTATGTGTATTTCTGGTGGTCCTCTCTCTTCTTTCTTGAAATATTATTTCAATACCACAACAATGTTAACAAAAGTATAGAAAGGAATAAAACATTAAATAGTATCTTATTTAAAACCAGACAAGGTTATAAAACATATGTTCAAATACAAGTATTAAGAAATAAGACAAGTACACTGTACACTCCTAAATTGATGGGACCGTTGCACATCTTTGGAAAATAACCCACTAGGCACACACTGGTTGAATCAACGTTGTTTCCACGTCATTCAGTGAAATTACGTTGAACCAAGGTGGAATAGACGTTGCCTTGACGTCTGTGCCCAGTGGGAATTGTCTTCGAGGTGAGCATCATTTCCACGCAAATGTCCGAGCTCACTGTCTGCAACGGGGATTGACGTCTATTTAGCTCTCATCGTCTGAATCACTGTTGGGAATGAGATCCCTCTGCGGCGACAATGATTTCAAAGTGCTCTTGTTGCTGTCCTGCTTGGAGGTGCTGGATAGGTCTATTGCCATGTCCTCACTGTCGTCTACAGCACTAGCGCGGATGGGCCAGGACATGTCGCTGTCTTTCCCTTTAGTTTCCTCCGAGTATGTATCCGAGTGGGTAGACTCTGGCGTACCCGGGGATTTCTTTACTATCTCCATGGACTTCTTGTGCATTCCTGCGTAAAGTGATAAAAATTATAAACAATTAGTCTCAGCGTACACGTAGCCTATAGCAAAATAAATCCAAATAAGTAGAGGTTAGCCCTATTGGTAAACGAAAATGTAACATTTAGGCCTACTTCCTCGTTATTAAGTATATGTTATGTTTATGTTTACTTCATGAAATATGTAAGGCTACATCTAGGCCTATATCAAACATTGTACAGATACAAAACACATCTCAGCTATGTATTCAATGGATTAAATACATATTTGAGTCTTATATTATTAATAAAGCAAACAACCTGCTGGCTCACCTAGAAGCCAGGGAGCACAGGAGCCCATCATCCCGCTCTTGGCGGAGTTGATGATTGATTCTGGCAGAGGGATGGAGTGGCGGACCATGGCACCGTAGAGCCCATACTCTGCCATCACACTGCTGCGTCCCCAGCACTTCTCACGTTTTCTCCACTTGGCCCGACGATTCTGGAACCATACCTGAAAAAATAGGCACAAAATGTTAGATCGTTGGAAAACTTTCCGGATTAAACCATCAATATGGCCATTGTAGGCCTACATGTCCGTTTTAGCTTTGTAGTAGCCTGCATGTTTATATAGGCCTACCTGTATTCTGTCCTCAGGCAATTCTGTCTTCATTGCTAACATTTCCCTGGCATATACGTCTGGGTAATGTGCTTCATGGAATGCCTTTTCGAGCTCCTCCAGTTGATGCGATGTGAACACGGTTCTGTAAATGATTTTTTTAAAAGTTGGAAGCATTGATAAAGCAGGCTTCCCAAAGGCATTCGTTGTACTAGTTTAATGCAATACAACTGTCATCATATGTACCAACCTGTGCCTCCTTTTCTTTCTCTTCTGTGAGTTCCCTGAGTTTTTCGAATCGTTTCGATCACCAGAGAGACAATCATCATCTGAAAAGAAAAAGGAAAACATATATTAGAGACAAAAGAATCTATCCAAAAGCAAACGAATAAATGTTAAATGAAAATTGTGCTGAAAAAAAAGTATACATTGAGAGCTTATACATGCTATATAAGACTAATTGAATATAATTATATGTTTCAAAAATTACATGTTGAAATGTTATTAAAAAAAACAGCTTCCCTATTAGTCTCGCGCTAAATCAACCTTGAACGCAATCATATTTGAAATAAATTGAGCTACATGAAGAAGTGGCTGTTTCAGCACCCCCTGAGAATAAATACAAAGTGGACCGCTTCCCTAAAGCACTAACTTTATAAAGTCAACGATTTGAAGTGAGCTGTACCAGAGTAGGGCTCTCTTTGTTGCTCCAAGTTCTGCATGAAATGACTCTCGGTCCTGGACTGAAGGAGGGGTATGTGACTCGGTAGGAAGCAGGGGGCTCCCGCAGGTTGCTGAGCCGCCAAACTGCACAGAAACCCTAGACCAAGCGGCAAGGATCCTCCAGCGAAAGGGAATCCCATCCCAGTGCTCTGAATATCCCCGTTACCTCCTACTCCATGGGGTCCGGATGGGCGAGGCTGGAGATCCGTTTCAAGACCCAATAGGTCCGTGATGGCAAAACCTTTAGACCTAAACCCAGATCCATGAAGTCGTGACTTATCGATCCCAAATGATGGAGCCAGCATCTTGACTTTGGGCTTTTCATCCGAGCCATCATCTCTTCCTGTCATGGTTGTCATTGTAAAGCGCTACTTTCTCTTTCTCCTGTAGCTCGGGATTATGAGGCGGGAGATGACAAACGGCAGGACAATTTATCCCTGTGTCATATCCACGGATAACCTCCAGTGACCAATCAGAGCAAAAGGCACCCGTCAAACCGAAAGGAGGCGTTTCCCTTTTTCAATCCCAAAGGATTAATTGCCACCAATTTCCCATCAAATCCGATAAGGATTTTCTCCTCTGTCCCCTCTATCCGAATTGGTCCTAAGTGTTTTTCTCTGATGGCAAATGTCACTTATGTAGCCAGGTCTGCAGGCCAAACAATAATGAATGCTTTACAACTTTCAAAATACTATTTTGAAGGAATACAGGCCATGTGACATTTTGCAATTATCAACCAAAACTGAAATTGAGTTTTTTAGCAATCAAACGTTTATTAATTGTATCTCAATCTGCTGTTGTTGGGCTATGGTCATTGCTCAGTGATGATTCAATGTCATTGTTGTATTATTTGTAAATGAACAAACATATTATATCCCAACGAAAATCTTTGTTTGCCCGTGTAGTGAAAATTAGAGTATAGCTTGTTGATTTGGGACTAGCATATTTAGCGTGACAGCCTATAGCCAAACTGGAAATAGGTTTAAAACGCAAAAAGATTAACATTTGAAAATAAGTTTAAATCATTGGTTTATTATAATCGCTCTGGGATTTAATAAATTGCATGTTAAATTCATTTTGGCAAAGAATATTATATAATAGGCTATAGCAAACTAATGATGCAGCCTGCAGAATAAAGAACATTTAAATAGCCATTTAAATAGCCTGGAAACGTGGCCTGACGATGTCAGTTGTCAATGCATAATCACGATACTTTTTTATGTTTCCCACGATATAAATATATTTTTCTAATTTTCTTTGCACTACAAAGTGTTTTTTTTAGGCTAGGCCTATGGCTAACTGAAAAATATTAACAAAGAAAGTCCATCATATGCATGCACATCTTGCATTCAAATGACTTTTACAAACGACAGTTTACCACATCTGATTCAATATTTACAACTGATTTCGTCTCTTTCCACTCTAGCCTATTAGACACTCCTGATAAATAAAAAGGAAAGTCATTCATTTCATATTCAAGAAAGGTCAAAATCTCCCTGACAATATGTTATCTGGATTAACAAAGCATATTTTTCATTAGGGTAATTGGCCTTTGAATTACAGGCGTGAAAATCCAACACAAGGTATGTAGACCAACGTTTTTTTCTATTTCAATTTATTTGAGAAGAAATAGGGAATTATTTACGAAAAGTACAAGGGTGTCTATTGGTCCGCAACTGTATTTGTCCCTTGCAGTATAGCCTAAAATAATTTGCTCTCAGGGTCTTTATTGATCTAGCCCATAAATTGTCAGAAATGTATGTGTGTGGTTGCCCTATTGCCAGCAGCAAACGAGGCGCTGATCTTAATAGTATTTCATATTCATCATGATGACGTGGATGACACATGTCCCTCTAAATACACTTTCACTAGACCACAGCAAACTAACGTGGAGAAAATCTCCCGGTGTAATTAGAGTTCGTAATCCGACCCTTCACCAAATTTCCTGTCGAAACAGATATTAGGATAAACCCGTAATTGATTTGACGTAGACGCAGAATCAGCTTTATTCTGTAGGCTAGATAAAGTTAATAACGAGGTCTCGGGAGAAAATGAAGCTCCTTGTGTAAAAGTAAATCTGGACATTAAAACCAAATGATGGTAATCCCAAGGGATTGAGCGGAGGGGGTGTGTTGCTGCCTGCAGGTACTTTGTACTTTTCATGGACCTTTATTCATGACCTCTTAAGATCCCGACGCTTCTGCGCATGTGCGGGATTCTCTACATATGCATCTGCTCTACTCCTAGGGGCGATAATGACGAAGGAAATTGACGCCATACAAACGCCATTCCTACACACTTCTCAGTAGTTTGTATTCAGATGTACCTTATGGAGGCGCAAAATGAGGTTTGGTGTGGTTCCTTTGCATACTGAATGTAATGTAATTAAACCCCAGAAAACACCCACTGGGTCGCCTACCAATTTGATCAGGGAGTTTTTGTTCAATTCGTTTTACTGTTAATTTCTCTCAAGCAACCCCATTAAAATGGTGTACCTTTCATTTGAATTTGATCGGCACAATACTTGAATGTAGACTATAGAGAATGCGTTCAGAATATATAAAGATAGCCATGAAAACATGTTCATATTTGTCTGTTTCAGAACCCATGGGTAGATAAAAAAAACACTCACGTGTGGCGGAGCGGTCTAAGGCACGGCATCTCAGTGCAAGAAGTATCACTGAAATCACTGGTTCGAATCCAGGATGCATCACATCCGGCTGTGATTGGGAGTCCCGTAGGGCGGCGCACAATTGGCCCAGTCATTCAGGGTTTGGCCGGGGTAGGGCGTCATTGTAAATAATGATTTGTTCTTAACTGATTTGCCTAGTTAAATAAAAAAATATTTTAGTCATTATTTATGTTTAGGGAATAATCGTGAATCCTAATAGAGCCTTTACTCACACTCTGAAAAAAGTGGTTTGATTCATTCTGAAAGTTGCCACATTCTGGCCATCAATGGTAAGGTTGGAAGTAGTGTAGACTACAATATAATTATAATATGGAGAATTGTATATAATAGTATGATATAATAAAAATATACCCTAATTGCCCATACTGATCGTGTGATGGCTAGTGCTAGTCAAATTCAAAGTAACGGTTTGAGCAACCACATGGATGTGACAGCGTTTACAGAGTAAATAAATAAAGTTAGCTAAATCCAATTATATAGTCTTAATGGAATGCAATGAATGTAGGGAAAGGAATGAACACTAAATTGGCAGTTAAATATATGTGGTTATTACTTAGGGTCGTTTTCCTGCCATATGACTCGTTCACATTCACCTCCAGCAATCATCAGGTAAAATAGATCTAAAACAATTGTCATAACCTATACTTACAATCCCCTTATCCAAACGGATTACTCAGTTACCTAACTCTTATCAATAGCTCTTATCAATTTATAAATAACATTGCATGGAGAATGCTGTTATTTCTACAGGAAAAAATACAGTAGATGCTTTTTCCACCTGGAACCGGCCGGTTCGCTCGACCTTATTCATGGTTTCCTGTTTATGTAAAGGTGGTGGAAATATTAGGGAATTAAGTCAAGGTCAGAATAGTCCATATCTGTAGACACACCTCCACCACACCTCCATTTATTTGATCTCCACCCCCAAACGCATACATTGCTGGCACTGGCCCTGCTTAAATTCAAGGTCAGAATACTCATAGAGAGAAAAGTGCATAATAAGGGAATAACGAGAACAGGTTAGTCTGGCAAATGGTGCTGGTTTAATAAAGTTAGATCATCCTGGTCTGCCCAGTGACTTTTCATTTAAGGAGGTGGTATGGAGTCGGTCTCTGATTTAAAAAGAAATTAGAGAAATATTCTTAACCAAATGAATTAAATTAGTTTAATCTACACTTGAATACAGAGCCATGTGAAATATGCTTTTAGGACATATCCATCAAAGAGCATGTGGTGTGTTTTTCACACGGGTTTAGAGCGATATGGTCGTAAATAGCTAATAGTTTATGGGAAATCGTGGGACTCTAACATGATAGGCTCAGTTATTGGACATAATAAGTGGACCATCCTAACATTGAACTATCCGAATTTAAAATTATATAAAATAGTAAAAGATTATTCAGGATAATCCACAGTTAACATCAGATAAGTGTTTTCAATGTCAATTATAAGAGGTAAGTAACATGAATTATCACTCATCCCTTAAAATCAAATATAAATTGAATAAATCATCACCATTACCATCATTAATCTCCTCAACGAGTCAATGCATTAGACTAGAGGGCATGCAGTAACAATTATTAGGCTTACTGCATTGACAATAACGAAGACTCTATACAGGCCCGTTTACCCAGACTCATACACCAGCGCCAGCATTAGTAGGCTACCAGGCGTGGTATTCAATTTGTTTCAGCCGTTTCTAAACCCATATAGCAGGATATTTAATGGGTTAATGTGTGGGTATATTGAGGAAAATTAGATAAACACAACATCCTCTCTAATTTGATGGAAATAATTCCCTTAAAATAGGCAGAAAAAAAACACCCTTTTACTCTTAAAAGAGTGCTTGCAGTGAATTGAGTGGAGGGAGAAAAAAACATTATTTTAAGGGACAGATTACAAGGCTGGGTTTCATGGTGTCATCAAATGGGATTATCTGGGATGAAACTAAAGGTTAAATCATAAAAAATAAATAATAATAATCATAGTAAATGTTTCTCTGCTCATTATTTACCAGATAATATTTCCAGGCGATTCTCCACCACCAAGATTATTAATCTCTTAAAGAGCACATCGCTTTTTGCTCTAATTTTCTCTGGCTAACCCTGGAACATGGGGCTTGTTTGACTAATAGATGGGCCACGTGCCCTACATCTTAATAGGATCCGGCCACTAAGGAATCCGAGCACCAAAGATGGTTTAGTATGCATTTAGTTGAGAAACTCTGTGAGAGCACTCTTAAGTGTTGACAGGGGTCATTTTAATGCCCCATCCATGCCCCAACCAAATGCTCACTAAACCTAGAAAATAAGAAAAAAAAACTTTAAATCTCAATTGATTTTATGGTTGATGTGATTTATTTTATTTGTGGCTTAATGATTTATACCCATTGATTCTTGAAGTATATAGCTTCTGGATGTCTCATGCTCTTAATTCAGCTGTTGTACCTCATCAGAACCCAAAATATAAGCTTGTCTGACTCCAATGTTTGTAAGCAATGTAAGCAATGTATAGCCTCAAAACATGGTCAAAACTATCATTTTTATATCCTGCATGGTCAGTCATTGCACCCATAGCTCTGTTTATGAATTTGAGAATTGCTACATTTATCTAGCCCCATCCCTCAGCGTTTTACCAAAAAAGTGGCAGAGTATCACTTTGTTATTTTTTAAACTGCAAATTGTCACTTTAATGAAGTTGGGCAACCCGCAAACTGCCTGCCCACAGCGTAAGATCATACGTCTAATATATGATAGTATGTAAAATCATATTATGTGTGATATATAACAGTAAGATCAATGTATAATGTTCATGAGGCCCATTTTTCATTGGTAGGCCTATGTGAAGTTTAAAGATGGCTGTACATTTTAAAAGGAAATCCTTCAATTTCTCTATTCTAGGTAATACTCTAAAATGAATGATGCAATCTGAAAACTGAGACACCTTCCATAACACAAATTATGTCATTTCACCAAAAAAGGCCAGATTGGACCAAAACAAACTATTGTTCAGAATAACTATTACCACACTGAGCCGTGCTGAGCCGTAGGCTACTTCACTGGCCTGGTTACACATTCAATCTGGTTACACATTCAATCTGGTTACACATTCAATCTGGTTACACATTCAATCTGGTTACACATTTGAGCACTAGTTGCTCGTACTGTGCTGGAAAGGACAATGTAAAAAGAAAATATCCAAGCCAGCACAATACGGTTCAGGTCAGCATCATAGTTTGAAAATGGTATGCGGATGTTTTCACATGAGGTCATCAGATAGGAGCCAAGATTCCTCAGAGTTAAACTCTTGATCACGAACAGTCTTCTTCCTTACCGACCCATGGTACTCTACACAAGGCATACTGGGCAGATGGACAAATCCTCTCTGGGGTGGAGCATAGATGGATGGGGTGTGACTGCATGGTGCATACTTGATGAACATGTGTTGTGCAAGCAGATGGAATGGACCGAGTCCAGATGTTTCAGACTCTCTATTAACGTTCTTCAGGATTCGTAATCACCAAGAACATGAGACACCACTGTCGTAACATAGCAATGGAGAGAGCTACTTATTCCCTCATCAGCCAATGTGAGGGACCTCCTGCTATTCCCTTCCTGATCTCGCTGTCTCTGCATCAGGACAGTCTCTTATGCCACTGCTGTTCTGTTCCTGATCTTGTTGTGTCTGCATCAGGACAGTCTCTTATGCCACTGCTGTTCTGTTCCTGATCTTGTTGTGTCTGCATCAGACAGTCTCTTATGCCACTGCTGTTCTGTTCCTGATCTTGTTGTGTCTGCATCAGGACAGTCTCTTATGCCACTGCTGTTCTGTTCCTGATCTTGTTGTGTCTGCATCAGGACAGTCTCTTATGCCACTGCTGTTCTCTTCCTGATCATGTTGTCTCTGCATCAGGACAGTCTCTTATGCCACTGCTGTTCTCTTCCTGATCTCGTTGTCTCTGCATCAGGACAGTCTCTTATGCCACTGCTGTTCTCTTACCGATCTCGTTGTCTCTGCATCAGGACAGTCTCTTATGCCACTGCTGTTCCCTTCCTGATCTCGTTGTCTCTGCATCAGGACAGTCTCTTATGCCGCTGCTGTTCTCTTCCTGATCCTGTTGTGTCTGCATCAGGACAGTCTCTTATGCCACTGCTGTTCTCTTCCTGATCTCGTTGTCTCTGCATCAGGACAGTCTCTTATGCCGCTGCTGTTCTCTTCCTGATCCTGTTGTGTCTGCATCAGGACAGTCTCTTATGCCACTGCTGTTCTCTTCCTGATCCTGTTGTGTCTGCATCAGGACAGTCTCTTATGCCGCTGCTGTTCTCTTCCTGATCCTGTTGTGTCTGCATCAGGACAGTCTCACAGTGGCCGCCATCATTCTTAAATGGAAGAAGTTTGGAACCACCAACAGCTTCTTAGAGCTGGCCGCCCGGCCAAACTGAGCAATCGGGGGAGAAGGGCCTTGGTCAGGGAGGTGACCAAGATCCCAATGTTCACTCTGACAGAGCTCCAGAGTTCCTCCGTGGAGATGGAAGAACCTTCCAGAAGGACAGCCATCTCTGCAGCACTCCACCAATCAGGCCTTTATGGTAGAGTGGCCAGACAGAAGCCACTCCTTGGTGAAAGGCACATGACAGCCTGCTTGGAGTTTGCCAGAAGGCACCTAAAGACTCTCAGACAATGAGAAACAAAATTCTCTGGTCTGATGAAACCAAGACTGATCTCTTTGGCCTGAATGCCAAGCGTCACGTCTCGAGGAAACCTGGCACCATCCCTACGGTGAAGCATGGTTGTGGCAGCATCATGCCGTGGGGATGTTTTTCAGCGGCAGGGACTGGGAGACTAGTCAGGATCGAGGCAAAGATGAACGGCGCAAAGTACAGAGAGATCCTTGATGAAAACCTGCTCCAGAGTGCTCAGGACCTCAGACTGGGGGCGAAGGTTCACCTTCCAATAGGACAACGACCCTAAGCACACAGCCAAGACAATGCAGGAGTGGCTTTGGGACAAGTCTCTGAACGTCCTTGATCGAACAACTCTTGAGATACCTGAGAATAGCTGTGCTGCAACACTCCCCATCCAACCTGACAAAGCTTGAGAGGATCTGCGGAGAAGAATGGGAGAAACTCCCCAAATACAGGTGTGCCAATCTTGTAGTCCCCGAGACTACACTTCCAGCAATCTTTATCGCCAGGAAACTTGGCCACTTAGAATCTGGACATGATAAGAGCAGGATCTTAAGACGAAGCAGATGTTATAGTTGTGCCAACCTCACTTAAAGCACACTGGGTTGCACATAACACACATATGCAAGCAAGCGTGCACATACACATACACACACACATCCACACTCCCCATCCCCTTACTGTGCACATTAATCGAGTGCAAAATGAATTGTTTAATCAATTTTTTATTCATTTCCATTCAAGTACAGTATAATCTTCTGTAAAATCATAATGAAACAATGATTAATCTACAATGATTGCTAAGCTTGTGCAGATTTACAAAGGGTATACAAAGTGTCAACATCGGTTTTGATTGTATGATAATAAAAATTGTGCTTAACAGTGTTAAGGTTTAGTGCTCATCCAATATCTACAAAAGTGTGTGTGTGTGTGTGTGTGCGTGTGCGTGTGCGTGTGTGTGTGCGTGTGCGTGTGTGTGCGGGCGGGAGTTTGGCATGGGGTGAACTCGTATAAGCCGCTGCTCACTTGAGCAAACTATGTCATATTTAATTTATTTCCAACATGGATTATAATTATATCAAGAAGAGGATGCATTGATTTGGGGAGATGAATAATATGTTCAGATTAAGGTTTTTAGATTCTTAGCCCTTCAGAGCTTTTATCCTGATCCAGATTTCTGCTGGTTTATTTAATTGTTATCGTCCTTTCACATCTTAACATTCTAAGGGTTTCTCGGTTTTTGGTTTTGTAATTAATTGCATGTGTTCTGTAAGCACAGCAACGTTTAATTCCATTGGATGGCTTGATGATGGATTGAAAAAGGGGCTGTGCTTGCATCTGTTAAAACCAGCTCCTGTCTGTAATCATCACCAATAACAGGTGGCCATCCTCAAAAGATCACAGCGTGTGTGGCCTTAGACCTCTGCGCCACTCAGGAGGCTCCACACATAACTTTATTTCTGTTCTCTTCCTGATCTCGTTGTCTCTGCATCAGGACAGTCTCTTATGACACTGCTGTTCTCTTCCTGATCTTGTTGTGTCTGCATCAGGACAGTCTCTTATGACACTGCTGCTCTCTTCCTGATCTCGTTGTCTCTGCATCAGACAGTCTCTTATGACACTGCTGTTCTCTTCCTGATCTTGTTGTGTCTGCATCAGGACAGTCTCTTATGACACTGCTGTTCTCTTCCTGATCTCGTTGTCTCTGCACCAGGACAGTCTCTTATGCCACTGCTGTTCTCTTCCTGATCTCGTTGTCTCTGCATCAGGACAGTCTCTTATGACACAGCTGTTCTCTTCCTGATCTTGTTGTCTCTGCACCAGGACAGTCTCTTATGACACTGCTGTTCTCTTCCTGATCTTGTTGTCTCTGCATCAGGACAGTCTCTTATGCCACTGCTGTTCCCTTCCTGATCTCGTTGTCTCTGCATCAGGACAGTCTCTTATGCCACTGCTGTTCTCTTCCTGATCTCGTTGTCTCTGCATCAGGACAGTCTCTTATGCCACTGCTGTTCTCTTCCTGATCTTGTTGTCTCTGCATCAGGACAGTCTCTTATGCCACTGCTGTTCTCTTCCTGATCTTGTTGTCTCTGCATCAGGACAGTCTATTATGACACTGCTGTTCTCTCCTGATCTCGTTGTCTCTGCATCAGGACAGTCTCTTATGCCACTGCTGTTCTCTTCCTGATCTTGTTGTCTCTGCATCAGGACAGTCTCTTATGACACAGCTGTTCTCTTCCTGATCTTGTTGTCTCTGCACCAGGACAGTCTCTTATGACACTGCTGTTCTCTTCCTGATCTTGTTGTCTCTGCATCAGGACAGTCTCTTATGCCACTGCTGTTCCCTTCCTGATCTCGTTGTCTCTGCATCAGGACAGTCTCTTATGCCACTGCTGTTCTCTTCCTGATCTCGTTGTCTCTGCATCAGGACAGTCTCTTATGCCACTGCTGTTCTCTTCCTGATCTTGTTGTCTCTGCATCAGGACAGTCTCTTATGCCACTGCTGTTCTCTTCCTGATCTTGTTGTCTCTGCATCAGGACAGTCTATTATGACACTGCTGTTCTCTCCTGATCTCGTTGTCTCTGCATCAGGACAGTCTCTTATGCCACTGCTGTTCTCTTCCTGATCTTGTTGTGTCTGCATCAGGACAGTCTCTTATGCCACTGCTGTTCTCTTCCTGATCTCGTTGTCTCTGCACCAGGACAGTCTCTTATGACACTGCTGTTCTCTTCCTGTTCTCATTGTCTCTGCACCAGGACAGTCTCTTATGACACTGCTGTTCTCTTCCTGATCTCATTGTCTCTGCACCAGGACAGTCTCTTATGACACTGCTGTTCTCTTCCTGATCTTGTTGTGTCTGCACCAGGACAGTCTCTTATGCCACTGCTGTTCTCTTCCTGATCTTGTTGTCTCTGCACCAGGACAGTCTCTTATGCCACTGCTATTCCCTTCCTGATCTCGTTGTCTCTGCATCAGGACAGTCTCTTATGCCACTGCTTTTCCCTCCCTGATCTCGTTGCCTCTGCATCAGGACAGTCTCTTATGCCACTGCTGTTCTCTTCCTGATCTTGTTGTCTCAGTATCTTGATATATGGCCAATATACCGCGGCTAAGGGCTGTGTCCAGTCACTCCGTGTTGCGTTGTGCATATGAACAGCCTTTAGCCGTGGTATATTGCCCATATACCACACCCCCTAGTCTCTTATTGCTTAATTAACCCTTCTTTTTTTATCAGGGACTCATACTGAGACTAATGTCTCTTTTACAGATGAGCCCTGAATTACAGAAATTACAAAAATACACATATCAGAATACAAATGCAAAATGCAAGCAGAAAGTAAACATGGTCATAAAAACAAACACATTCATCAGCAATAAGGTCTCAATCAGCTTTCTGAATTACACTAGAGGCACCAACACATCAAACATTAAGATTTTGAATAAAATAAAATAATATAACAGCCCTTTGGTCCGCGATACTTTATGCCTGAAACAAACTGTAAAATACCCGGGAAAGACCTGACTCCAATGCATATGGGGATATCATTGTTTCATTTCTTTGACAGTCAGAGGCTGAGCTACAACCTTCTATAGCCGAGGAGACAAAAAATAGAGCTGGGATTTAATCTAATTCTGTCTTGATCAATTGATTAATCTATTCACTTTCTGTACAATAGAATATGTTTAAACCCAAACAGCTTTTAGGGAAACACTTGTGACCCTGTTGGGTTAAGCCATGGAAGAAGAGTAGCCAGCAGTTAAAGCTGCATCGGTTGGCCTAATACAGTGCATTCGGAAAGTATTCAGACCCCTTGACGTTTCCACATTTTGTTACGTTACAGCCTTATTCTAAAATGGATTTAAAAAACAAATCCTCATCAATCTTCACACAATACCCCATAATAACAAAGCAAAAACCGCAAATGTATAAAATAAAAAAGTATTCAGACCCTTTACTCAGTACTTTCTTACAGCACCTTTGGCAGCGATGAAAGCCTTGAGTCTACTTGGGTATGATGCTATAAGCTTGGCACACCTGTATTTGGGGAGTTTCTCCCATTCTTCTCTACAGATCCTCTCAAGCTCTATCAGGTTGGAAGGGGAGCGTTGCTACTCAGCTATTTTCAGGTCTCTCCAGAGATGTTCGAACGGGTTTAAGTCCGGGCTCTGGTTGGGCCACTCAAGGACGTTCAGAGACTTGTCCCGAAGCCGCTCCTGCATTGTCTTGGCTGTGTGCTTAGGGTTGTCTTCCTGTTGGAAGGTGAACCTTCACCCCAGTCTGAGGTCCTGTGCACTCTGGAGCAGGTTTTCATCAAGGATCTCTCTGTACTTTGCTCCGTTCATCTTTCCCTCGATCCTGACTAGTCTCCCGGTCCCTGCAGCTGAAAAACATCCCCACAGCCTGACGCTGCCACAACCATGCTTCACCGTAGGGATGGTGCCAGGTTTACTCCAGATGTGTTGCTTGGCATTCAGGCCAAATAGTTCAATCTTGGTTTCATCAGACCAGAGAGTCTTGTTTCTCATGGTCTAAGAGTCCTTTAGGTACCTTCTGGCAAACTCCAAGCGGGCTGTCATGTGCCTTTTACTGAGGAGTGACTTCCATCTGGCCACTCTATCATAAAGACCTGATTGGTGGAGTGCTGCAGAGATGATTGTCCTTCTGGAACGTTCTGGAAGGTTCTTCCATCTCCACGGAGGAACTCTGGAGCTCTGTCAGAGTGACCATCGGGTTCTTGGTCATCTCCGTGACCAAGGCCCTTCTCCCCCGATTGCTCAGTTTGGGACCTTCAATGCTGCAGAAATATTTTGGTACCGTTCCCCAGATCTGTGCCTCGACACAATCCTGTCTCGGAGCTCTACAGACAATTCCTTCAACCTCATGGCTTGGTTTTTGCTCTGATATTCACTGTCAACTCTGAGACATAATATAGATAGGTGTGTACCTTTCCAAACAATTGAATTACCACAGATGGACTCCAAACAAGTTGTAGAAACATCTCAAGGATGATCAATAGAAACAGGATGCACTTGAACTCAATATTGAGTCTCGCAGCAAAGGGTCTGAATACAAATAAGGTATCAGTTTTTAATTTACATTTGCTAAATAATCTAAAAGCCTGTTTTCACTTTGTCATTATGGAATATTGTGTGTAGATTGATGAGGAAAATGTTTTATTTAATCAATTTTAGAATAAGGCTGTAACGGTAAAACAAATGTGGCAAAAGGGAAGGGGTCTGAACACTTTCTGAATGCACTGTATGTCTGGGGTGGAAAGGTAGGGATAACTTTTGAAAGTAAGTACCTGTCAAGTGTCAGTGTGCAGCGGTTAGGATGGAGTCAGGCGCAGGACACATAACTGAGTAAAATATGTACTTTATTCGAAAAGAAACAACAATGATTTCCACGCAGGGAAAAACACACCAGCTCACAGAAGTCTTGAACACTAAACAAAGAACAAACACGCACAAAACCATGTGGGAACCAGAGGGTTAAATAGGGAATAAATTATAAAGTAATGGGAACCAGGTGTGTACAATCAAGACAGAACAACATAGAAAAAGAAATGTAGATCAGTGGCAGCTAGAAAGCCGGTGACGTCGACCGCCGAACGTCGCCCGAACAAGGAGAAGCACCAACTTCGGCGGAAGTCGTGACAGTACCATGCTAATGACTTCTCAGATTTAATTATTTGCAAACAGGGACAGTTTCATTGCAAACAAGACACACAGATTTGAAATATGATATGATGAACACATTAGTCTATCTGTTCATTCTTAGCTAGTCATTTCTACATTTGTGTGCTATTAAAAATCATTGCATGAAATATTTATGAAACGCAACAATCAAAAGTTGGACAGGCAAATACAATAATAGATTCACGCAATGCTTTTACTATAAATGAGATCTTTCAACGTTTACTTCTGTCCACTGTGTTCTGCGAATCTACAACCTTCTGGCCATGTTGAAGGAAGGGCCGTCCATTTTCATTTCAGAAGTCCAATTTTCTCAATGTAACCCTTATTATAAATAACATTCACTCCCTAAGGGTTAGTAATGATGTTAGTTACAGTGGGAGTTTTTGTAAACAAGCTTAATAAATGAAAACATGTATCAACCCAAGTGACATCAAAGAGGGACAACTAACTCTCTGGTATAGAATTCAGTGATGAGTACTAAACTTGTCGCTCATAAAAGCTCAGTGCGCTATGATATACTGCATCTAACAGCTTTAATGAAGTGGCACCAGCGTTCATATAGATGATGTCGCTACAGTCTAGGACCCGTAAGAACATTGACTGAATAATCTGCTTTATACTGCTTAGCGAGAGGAATTAACTATTTCTATAGAAGAAGCACATTTTTATTCTCAGCTTCTTAACTAACTTATCAATGTGCTTTTGAAACGACAACTTTTTATCTTTCCAGATGCCCAGATATTTGTAAGCAATGACACAATCAATATGGACACCATCCAAAGTACCATATGCTTAAATCAGAGTTATTTTTATGTGCTCTAGAGAACAACATATACTTAGTTTTACGTGCATTCAAAAATAAATTCAGGTCAATAAAGTTTTTCTGTAAAAAAATGAAGGGAGACTGTAGTTCAGGTAGAGCCTGGCCAACTGTGGGGCAATAGCATACACAACAGTATCATCGGCATACAAGTGCAGGTTACAATTTTTTAAAGACAAGACAATATTGTTAATGTAAACAGTAATCAATACAGGACCCAGAATCGACCCCTGTGGGACACCTTTCGTTATGTCCAGAAAACCTGATTAAACACCATCAGTAGATACACATAGAGTTCTATGTGTCAAGTCATTTTTAAACCAGTTACATGCAGCCTGGTCTAGGCCAATTGAGGAAAGCCTCTGAAATAGCAGTGAGTGATCAACAGTATCAAAGGACTTTGACAATGTCAATGAAGAGGGCAGCACAATGTTGCCTTTAATCCATACAGTTAACCCCTAAATTTATAACTAGGGATGCAGCAGAGATAGTGCTTTGACTTGGTCTAAAACCCGACTGAAGTACATTTAGAATACGTTTCATAGATAAGAAAGATCTTAGCTGAGAATAAATCAAGGATTCTAATATTAGCCAGACAAAAAAGTTTTAAAATAGGGCAAAAGTTATTTAGGTCCCATGGGTCACCCCCTTTGTGAAGGGGGAGTACATGAGCCGCCTTCCAAACCTTGGGGAAAGTTTTTTATTATTTTTATTTCACCTTTATTTAACCAGGTAGGCTAGTTGAGAACAAGTTCTCATTTACAACTGCGACCTGGCCAAGATAAAGCAAAGCAGTTCGACACATACAACAACACAGAGTTACACATGGAATAAACAAACATACAGTAAATAATACAGTAGAAAAAAGTTTATACAGTGTGTGCAAATGAGGTAGGATAAGGGAGGTAAGGCAATAAATAGGCCATGGTGGCGAAGTAATTACAATATAGCAATTAAACACTGGAATGGTAGATGTGCAGAAGATGAATGTGCAAGTAGAGATACTGGGGTGCAAAGGAGCAAGATAAATAAATAAATACAGTATGGGGATGAGGTAGTTGGATGGGATATTTACAGATGGGCTATGTACAGGTGCAGTGATCTGTGAGCTGCTCTGACAGCTGGTGCTTAAAGCTAGTGAGGGAGATATGAGTCTCCAGCTTCAGTGATTTTTGCAGTTTGTTCCAGCCTTTGGCAGCAGAGAACTGTAAGGAGAGGCGGCCAAAGGAAGAATTGGCTTTGGGGGTGACCAGTGAGACATACCTGCTGGAGCGCATGCTACGGGTGGGTGCTGCTATGGTGACCAGTGAGCTGAGATAAGGCGGGCCTTTACCTAGCAGAGACTTGTAGATGACCTGGAGCCAGTGGGTTTGGCGGTGAGTATTAAGCAAGGGCCAGCCAACGAGAGTGTACAGGTCGCAGTGGTGAGTTGTATATGGGGCTTTGGTGAAAAAACGGATGGTACTGTGATAGACTGCATCCAATTTGTTGAGTAGATTGTTGGAGGCTATTTTGTAAATGACATCGCCAAAGTCGAGGATCGGTCGGATGGTCAGTTTTACGACGGTATGTTTGGCAGCATGAGTGAAGGATGCTTTATTGCGAAATAGGAAGCCGATTCTAGATTTAATTTTGGATTGGAGATGTTTGATGTGAGTCTGGAAGGAGAGTTTACAGTCTAACCAGACACCTAGGTATTTGTATTTGTCCACATATTCTAAGTCAGAACCGTACAGAGTAGTGATGCTGGACGGGCGGGCAGGTGCGTGCAGCGATCGGTTGGATACCATGCATTTAGTTTTACTTGCATTTAAGAGCAGTTGGAGGCCACGGATGGAGAGTTGTATGGCATTGAAGCTCATCTGGAGGTTAGTTAACACAGTGTACAAAGAAGGGCTAGAGGTATACAGAATGGTGTCGTCTGCGTAGAGGTGGATCAGAGAATCACCAGCAGCAAGAGCGACATCATTGATGTATACAGAGAAGAGAGTCGGCCCGAGAATTTAACCCTGTGGCACCCCCATAGAGACTGCCAGCGGTCCGGACAACAGGCCCTCCGATTTGACACACTGAACTCTATCAGAGAAGTAGTTGGTGAACTAGGCGAGGCAATCATTTGAGAAGCCTCGCCTAGTTCAGATATGACAGCTTGTTACACAAAAGAAAAGGGCTGGGTTTGAGTGAAAGAGCGGGAAGACTGAGGAACAAAGGGGTGAAGCTGTGCTATCGTAAATACAATATCTTATGCATTCTAAATTAGTAGAGTAGGGAGAGGAAAGGGGGGGAAGAGGTATTTTCGACTGTCATAAACCTACCACCAGGCCAACGTCATGACACAGGGTAGGATAGATATAGGGACTATAGCAGTTTGGGTCTAGAGTATCTCCCCCTTTGAAGAGGGGGATGACCGTGGCAGCTTTCTAATCTTTGGGGATCTCAGACGATACAAAAGAGAGGTTGAACAGACTAGTAATAAGGGTTGCAACAATTTCTGAAGATTATTTTAGAAAGAGAGGGTCCAGATTGTCTAGCCCGGCTGATTTGTAGGGGTCCAGATTTTGCAGCTCTTTCAGAACATCAGCTATCTGGATTTGGGTGAAGGAGAAATGGGGAGGCTTGGGCGAGTTGCTGTGGGGGGTGCAGGGCTGTTGATCGGGGTAGGGGTAGCCAGGTGGAAAGCATGGCCAGCCGTAGAGAAATGCTTATTGAAATTCTCAATTCTAGTGGATTTATCGGTGGTGAATAACCAGGCATCCTCTACTGACGGGATGAGGTCAATATCCTTCCAGGATACCCGGGCCAGGTCGATTAGAAAGGCCTGCTCGCTGAAGTGTTTTCGGGAGCGTTTGACAGTGATGAGGGGTGGTCGTTTGACCGCAGACCCATTACAGATGCAGGCAATGAGGCAGTGATCGCTGAGATGTTGGTTGAAAACAGCAGAGGTGTATTTGGAGGGTAAGTTGGTTAGGATGATATCTATGAGGGTGGCCGTGTTTACGGATTTGGGGTTGTACCTGGTGGGTTCATTGATAATTTGTGTGAGATTGAGGGCATCAAGCTTAGATTGTAGGATGGCTGGGGTGTTAAGCATGTCCCAGTTTAGGTCACCTAGCAGCACGAGCTCTGAAGAAAGATGGGGGGCAATCAATTCACATATGGTGTCCAGGGCACAGCTGGATGCAGAGGGTGGTCTATAGCAAGCGGCAACGGTGAGAGACTTGTTTCTGGAAAGGTGGATTTTTAAAAGTAGAAGCTCGAATTGTTTGGGTACAGACCTGGTTAGTAAGACAGAACTCTGCAGGCTATCTCTGCAGTAGATTGCAACACCGCCCCTTTGGCAGTTCTATCTTGTCGGAAGATGTTATAGTTAAGGATGGATATTTCAGGGGTTTTGGTGGTCTTCCTAAACCAGGATTCAGACACGGCTAGGACATCCGGGTTGGCAGAGTGTGCTAAAGCAGTGAATAAAACAAACTTAGGGAGTAGGCTTCTAATGTTAACATGCATGAAACCAAGGCTTTTATGGTTACAGAAGTCGATATAATAGTACCAGATATAATCGAGAAAACAGAATGTTAAGATGTGAAAGGATGAAAACAAAGGAGTAAACCAGCAGAAATCTGGATCAGGATAAAAGCTCTGAAGGGCTAAGAATCTAAAAACCTTAATCTGAACATATTATTCATCCCCCCAAATCAATTAATCCTGTCCTTGATATAATTACAATCCATGTTGAAAGTAGGTTGCTTAAGTGAGCATCGGTTTATACGACCTCACCCCATGCCACACACACGCACACGCACACGCACACGCACACGCACACGCACACACACACACACACACACACACACACACACACACACACACACACACACACACACACACACACACACACACACACACACACACACACACTTTTGTAGATTTTGGATGAGCACTAAACCTAAACACTGTTAAGCACAAATCATATGATGTTGACGCTTTGCAAATCTAGAAGTTTAGCCATCACAAATAATCTGAACTCGTGTCGTGAGGGGCTGCAGTTGCTTGCGGGTTTGCGTACCCACATCCAAACTTATTTTTTTGTAAGAAAAATAAAACACTAATATACCTTGATTCGATAATTATTCACCCCCCTGAGTGTTAGAAACACCTTTGAGGGCGATTACAGCTGTGAGTCTTTCTGGGTAAATCTCTACGAGGTTTCCACTCCTGGATTGTGCAACATTTGCCCATTATCCTTTTCTAAATTCTTCAACCTCTGTCAAATTGGTTGTTAATCATTGCTAGACAATTATTTTCAGGTCTTGCCATAGATTTTAAAGCAGATTTAAGTCAAAACTGTAACTTGGCCACTCAGTAACATTCACTGTCTTCTTGGTAAGCAACTCCAGTGTAGATTTGGCTTAGTGTTGTAGGTTATTGTCCAGCTGAAAGGTGAATTCCTCTCCCAGTGTCTGGTGTAAAGCAAACCGAAGCAGGTTTTCCTCTAGGATTTTGCCTGCGCTTAGCTCCATCCTGTTTCTTTTCATTCTGAAAAACTCCCCAGTATTTCCCGATGTCAAGCATACCCATACCATGATGCAGCCACCACCATGCTTGAAAATAAGGAAGCAGTTACTCAGTAATGTGTTGTGTTTGCCCCAAACATAAGGCTTTGCATTTAGGCCAAAAAGTGTATTCCTTTGCGTTGTTTTTTTGCAGTATTACTTTAGTGCCTTGTTGCATATACAGTTGAAGTCGGAAATGTACATACACCTTAACCAAATACATTTAAACTCAGTTTTTCACAATTCCTGACATTTAATCCTAGTAAAAATACCCTGTCTTGTGTCAGTTAAGATCACCACTTTATTTTAAGAATGTGAAATGTGAGAATAATAGTAGAGAGAATGATTTATTTCAGCTTTTATTTCTTTCATCACATTCCCAGTGGGTCAGAAGTTTACATGCACTCAATTTGTATTTGGTAGCATTGCTTTTAAATTGTTTAACTTGGGTCAAACATTTCGGGTAGCCTTCCACAAGCTTCCCACAATAAATTGGGTGAATTTTGGCCCATTCCTACAAATCTTCTATAGGGTCAGGGCTTTGTGATGGTCACTCCAATACCTTGACTTTGTTTTCCTTAAGCCATTTTGCCACAACTTTGGAAGTATGCTTGGGGTTAATGTCCATTTGGAAGACCCATTTGCGACCAAGGTTTAACTTCCTGATTGATGTCTTGAGATGTTTCTTCAATATATCCACATAATTGTCCTGCCTCACGATGCCATCTATTTTGTGAAGTGCACCAGTCCCTCCTGCAGCAAAGCACCCCCACAACATGATGCTGCCACCCCATGCTTCAAGGTTGGGATGATGTTCTTCGGCTTGCAAGCCTCCCCCTTTTTCCTCCAAACATAACGATGGTCATTATGGCCTCACAGTTCTATTTTTGTTTCATCAGACCAGAAGACGTTTCTCCCAAAACTATCTTTGTCCCCATGTGCAGTTGCAAACCGTAGTCTGGCTTTTTTATGGCGGTTTGGTAGCAGTGGCTTCTTCCTTGCTGAGCGGCCGTTCAGGTTATGTCGATAGAGGACTCGTTTTACTGTGGATATAGACACTTTTGTACCTGTTTCCTCCAGCATCTTCACAAGTTCCTTTGCTGTTGTTCTGGGATTGATTTGCACTCTTCGCACCAAAGTACATTAATCTCTAGGAGACAGAACGTGTCCCCTTCCTGGGCGGTATGACGGCTGCGTGGTCCCATGGTGTTTATACTTGTGTACTATTGTTTGTACAGATGAACGTGGTACCTTCAGGCGTTTGGAAATTGCTCCCAAGGATGATCCAGTCTTGTGGAGGTCTACAATTTCTTTTCTTTAGATTTTCCCATGATGTCAAGCAAAGAGGCACTGAGTTTGAAGGTAGGCCTTGAAATACATCGACAGGTACACCTCCATCTGACTCAAATTATGTCAATTAGCCTATCAGAAGCTTCTAAAGCCATGACATTATTTTCTGGAATTTTCCAAGCTGTTTAAAGGCACAGATAATTTAGTGTATGTAAACTTCTGACCCACTGGAATTGTAAACAATTTTTGGAAAAATTACTTGTGTCCTAACTGACTTGCCAAAACTATAGTTTGTTTAACAAGAAATTTGTGGAGTGGTTGAAAAACGAGTTTTAATGATTCCAACCTAAGTGTATGTAAACTTCCGACTTCAACTGTATATGCATGTTTTGGAATATTCCGTATATTTGTGTTATTCTTTTCACTCTGTCATTTTGGTCATTATTGTGGAGCCACTACAATGTTGTTGATCCATCCTCACTTTTCTCCCATCACAACCATTGAACTCTGTAGCTGTTTTAAAATCACCAATGGCCTCATGGTGACATTCCTAAGCAGTTTCCTTCCTGCCCTGCAGCTCAGTTCAGAAGGAAGACTGCATCTTTGATGTGTCTGGGTGGTTTAATACATCATGCACAGCATAATTATTCACTTAACCGTGCGTAAAGATGTATTCAATGTCTGATTTGTTATTGTTACCAAACTGCCCTTCTTTATGAGGCTTTCGAGAAGCTCCCTGGTCTTTGTCTTTGTAGTTGAATCTCTGCTTGATAGTCAATGCTTGACTAAGCGACCTTTTAGAATTTTGTATGCATGGGAGACAGAGGAAGGAGTAGTCATAACAAAAAATAATGTCAACCCCTATTATTTCACAGTGTGAGTCCATATAACTTATGTGATCTGTTAAACCAAACTTGACTTCTGAACTAATTTAGGCTTGCCTTAACAAAGAAGATGAATGCGTATTTTACGACTATGTTGTAGTTATTAGATTCGTAGAATTTTCTTTTCACGTTGACATTATGGAGTATTTTCTGTAGACCAATTTAAAAAATGACAACTAAATCTGTTTCATTCCCACTTTTTAATGCAACAGGTAAAAAAGGTAAAATCAAATCAAATCAAGTTTATTTTATATAGCCCTTCGTACATCAGCTAATATCTCGAAGTGCTGTACAGACACCCAGCCTAAAACCCCAAACAGCAAGCAATGCAGGTGTAGAAGCACGGTGGCTAGGAAAAACTCCCTAGAAAGGCCAAAACCTAGGAAGAAACCGAGAGAGGAACCAGGCTATGAGGGGTGGCCAGTCCTCTTCTGGCTGTGCTGGGTGGAGATTATAACAGAACTATGCCAAGATGTTCAAAATGTTCATAAGTGACAAGCATGGTCAAATAATAATCATGAATAATTTTCAGTTGGCTTTTCATAGCCGATCATCAAGAGTTGAAAATAGCAGGTCCGGGACAGGTGGCGGTTCCATAACCGCAGGCAGAACAGCTGAAACTGGAATAGCAGCAAGGCCAGGTGGACTGGGGACAGCAAGGAGCCATCACGCCCGGCAGCCCCGACGCACGGTCCCAGGGCTCAGGTCCTCCGAGAGAGAGAAGAGAGAGAGAGAGAAGGAGAGAATTAGAGAGAGCCAAGATTTTCAAAATGTTCATAAATGACAAGCATGGTCAAATAATAATCAGGAATAAATGTCAGTTGGCTTTTCATAGCTGATCATTAAGAATTGAAAACAGCAGGTCTGGGACAGGTAGGGGTTCCATAACCGCAGGCAGAACAGTTGAAACTGGAATAGCAGCAGGGCCAGGCGGACTGGGGACAGCAAGGAGTCATCATGCCCGGTAGTCCTGACGTATGGTCCTAGGGCTCCGGTCCTCCGAGAGAGAGAAAGAAAGAGAGAAGGAGAGAATTAGAGAGAGCCAAGATTTTCAAAATGTTCATAAATGACAAGCATGGTCAAATAATAATCAGGAATAAAAGTCAGTTGGCTTTTCATAGCCGATCATTAAGAGTTGAACAGGTAGGGGTTCCATAACAGCAGGCAGAACAGTTGAAACTGGAACAGCAGCAAGGCCAGGTGGACTGGGGACAGCAAGGAGTCATCATGCCCGGTTTGCCGTGACGTATGGTCCTAGGGCTCAGGTTCTCCGAGAGAGAGAAAGAAAGAGAGAACGAGAGAATTAGAGAGAGCATACTTAAATTCACACAGGACACTGGATAAGATAGGAGAAGTACTCCAGGTATAACCAACTGACCCTAGCTCCCCGACACATAAACTACTGCAGCATAAATACTGGAGGCTGAGACAGGAGGGGTCAGGAGACACTGTGGCCCCATCCGATGATACCCCCGGACAGGGCCAAACAGGAAGGATATAACCCTACCCACTCTGCCAAAGCACAGCCCCCACACCACTAGAGGGATATCTTCAACCACCAACTTACAATCCTGAGACAAGGCCGAGTATAGCCCACAAAGATCTCCACCACAGCACAAACCAAGGGGGGGCGCCAACCCAGACAGGAAGATCACGTCAGTAACTCAACCCACTCAAGTGACGCACCCCTCCTAGGGCCGGCATGGAAGAGCACCAGTAAGCCAGTGACTCAGCCCCTGTAATAGGGTTAGAGGCAGAGAATCCCAGTGGCGAGAGGGGAACCGGCCAGGCAGAGACAGCAAGGGCGGTTCGTTGCTCCAGAGCCTTTCCGTTCACCTTCACACTCCTGGGCCAGACTACACTCAATCATATGACCTACTGAAGAGATAAGTCTTCAGTAAAGACTTAAAGGTTGAGACCGAGTCTGCGTCTCTCACATGGGTAGGCAGACTATTCCATAAAAATGGAGATCTATAGGAGAAAGCCCTGCCTCCCGCTGTTTGCTTAGAAATTCTAGGGACAATTAGGAGGCCTGCGTCTTGTGACCGTAGCGTACGTGTAGGTATGTACGGCAGTACCAACTCGGAAAGATAGGTAGGAGCAAGCCCATGTAACGCTTTATAGGTTAACAGTAAAACCTTGAAATCAGCCCTTGCCTTAACAGGAAGCCAGTGTAGGGAGGCTAGCACTGGAGTAATATGATCAAATTTCTTGGTTCTAGTCAGGATTCTAGCAGCCGTATTTAGCACTAACTGAAGTTTATTTAGTGCTTTATCCGGGTAGCCGGAAAGTAGAGCATTGCAGTAGTCTAACCTAGAAGTAACAAATGCATGGATTAATTTTTCTGCATCATTTTTGGACAGAAAATTTCTGATTTTTGCAATGTTACGTAGATGGAAAAAAGCTGTCCTTGAAACAGTCTTGATATGTTCGTCAAAAGAGAGATCAGGGTCAATAGTAACGCCGAGGTCCTTCACAGTTTTATTTGAGACGACTTTACAACCATCAAGATTAATTGTCAGATTTAACAGAGGATCTCTTTGTTTCTTGGGACCTAGAACAAGCATCTCTGTTTTGTCCGAGTTTAAAAGTAGAAAGTTTGCAGCCATCCACATCCTTATGTCTGAAACACAGGCTTCTAGCGAGGGCAATTTTGAGGCTTCACCATGTTTCATTGAAATGTACAGCTGTGTGTCATCCGCATAGCAGTGAAAGTTAACATTATGTTTTCGAATAACATCCCCAAGAGGTAAAATATATAGTGAAAACAATAGTGGTCCTAAAACGGAACCTTGAGGAACACCGAAATGTACAGTTGATTTGTCAGAGGACAAACCATTCACAGAGACAAACTGATATCTTTCCGACAGGTAAGATCTAAACCAGGCCAGAACTTGTCCGTGTAGACCAATTTGGGTTTCCAGTCTCTCCAAAAGAATGTGGTGATCGATGGTGTCAAAGGCAGCACTAAGGTCTAGTAGCACGAGGACAGATGCAGAGCCTCGGTCTGACGCCATTAAAAGGTCATTTACCACCTTCACAAGTGCAGTCTCAGTGCTATGATGGGGTCTAAAACCAGACTGAAGCATTTCGTATACATTGTTTGTCTTCAGGAAGGCAGTGAGTTGCTGCGCAACAGCTTTTTCTAAAATTTTTGAGAGGAATGGAAGATTCGATATAGGCCGATAGTTTTTTATATTTTCCGGGTCAAGGTTTGGCTTTTTCAAGAGAGGCTTTATTACTGCCACTTTTAGTGAGTTTGGTACACATCCGGTGGATAGAGAGCCGTTTATTATGTTCAACATATGAGGGCCAAGCACAGGAAGCAGCTCTTTCAGTAGTTTAGTAGGAATAGGATCCAGTATGCAGCTAGAAGGTTTAGAGGCCATGATTATTTTCATCATTGTGTCAAGAGATATAGTACTAAAACACTTGAGTGTCTCCCTTGATCCTAGGTCCTGGCAGAGTTGTGCAGACTCAGGACAATTGAGCTTTGGAGGAATACGCAGATTTAAAGAGGAGTCCATAATTTGCTTTAAAACATTTTCAAGGGGGTGTAGACTTTCTATAGGCACTTTAATTCCATTGGATAGCTTGATGATGGATTGAAAAGGCACAAAATATCTACAGTATGACAAATGACATAAGATTATCTCCAACCTTGCTAATTATATTTGTACAGTTAATAAATAAAACACCCATACTGTACAGTGGTTACATGGTTAAGAGAATGATTGAAAAACATGAATGGACAATGTTAATTGAAAACAATGACAAGCACTAATGGATTTGAAGAAATAACAACAAAGCAGTACAACAATGTTTACAGCACAATATTTTCGCACATTATCATAAAACCCTTTTAATTAAATCAATGAAACAATTAACATAGTTATTTTCTCACATGAATTCTACTTTGCTACCCTATGACCGTACTGTATATGACTGAAATAATTTAGTCTAAAGGGCATTGTAAGTGATAGCAGTAATTGCAGCCCAATAATTCTCCTCCCAGGCGGTGATAATGCCCGAGGTCACCAACACAAAGGATGCTGATCAACAGGCCTTCTTGGTTGTGTTGTTAATTGTTTTGCTGGTCCATTGTTTATCTGAGACAACGGCACAGGAGACAACAGTCTGGCCACGCGTCATCCACCCGCAAATCAACCCACCACAGTCGGACTTTGTCCCAGTAATTATAAAAAAAATGCACATTTATGCAAATAGCCCATGATAGATTAACCTAATTCTGTGATGTAAACAACTCCTCGACTGGGATTAAAGACCCCTAGTAGTCTGGAAGTCTGGGTGCGGTCTTCCAATGGGCGTTTCCCCTCATTATATATTCCTAATCTCACCCTTAAAGTGAGGCCAAGCCAGACATGACATACTCAGGATATTTCTCACAAACACGATACAATACAAAACGGTACAATCACACTGTCTGCTGGCATTAGCAGTAATTGCTAATGATTAAAGGTTAACAGTGTACTGACACCATGTCTGGGGCATTTCTTTAACACCAGGCAGCAACCGCACAAATCATAATTGGTACGCGTGCCAATCTGACAAATAAACTACATAGCACACACATACACTAATTTGCAATCTCTTAACCTCCATTTTACTCTAAAAGTGACTGAATAACAATTATCTATGCAAAATGCTATTTGGGACATAGAACTGGCATTTGAGGAAACAATAAGGAAATGTATGGCCACATCCAAACTGAGAGTACTACTACAACTGTCTTTCATAACATTAGAATGAGGTCAAGTAAGAAAACAAAAACAATATTGGCATGAAGGCTGCCTTTGAAACAGAACAGCACTATAATACTTTTCATATGCACTTTACGTCAAGAAAAATCACTGATAATATAATTCACTAACAAGTACATCTCTGGGATTAATACAAAGTAGAATTCTTCTACCATGTTTGAATTTATATGAATTTGTAAATGTTTTGAGTGTATGGATCCAAAATGTGCAGTCCTTTGTTGCAATTGACTGAAATCACAAAAGTTTGATTGAATAGGGCCCTAAAATTCTATTTGCCGACCAGCTGGATCCAATATTTCCTTGGACTTCAAACAATGGTTCATGGTTTCCTAAAATACTTGGTACAGTTTGATAATTACATCAGTATAAAACATCAACTTATTCGAAACCCACAGCAAGAATGAGTTCTTGCTTTTCTTTCCTCACAGTGTTGACATCCTGCCTTTTTGTTCCCATCTCTTGACAGATGATCTCTGTGTCTTCATTTTCTTTCTTCTTTCCATTTTCGTGCATGTTTTCTTTCTTTGTGGATAAACAGTACATGACTGTTCAGGTTTAATTTGTGTCTGAAGCTTTTCCCACAGTCAGAACAGTTATAGTAAAATAATGTATCTACTGTGTGAGTCATTATGTTCAGTTACGTGACCCTTCCTCTTGAAGTTGTTTCCACAGTCAGCACAGTTAAATAGTTTTATCTCCTGTGTGAGTCAGTATATGCCTGTTCTGGGTCTTCTTGCTATTGAATCTTTTGCCACGGTCACCACGTTTTAAATGGTTTGTCCTCTTCGTGAATCCTTGAGTGCATCTTCAGCTGGCCAGCATTCGCCACAGTCAAGGCAGCTGCAAGGTTTTTTAGTCGTGGGCCTGGGTTTAGTGCTGGTTTCCTCAATGGTGTGTTGGGATCCAATGGTGTGTTGGGATCCAATGGTGTGTTGGGATCCAATGGTGGATCGGTCAAGATCGAGTGGTGGGTTGATGTCAAGTCCTATTGGGTCGCTGCTTACGGCAGACCTGTGACTGGAGGCATTGTTGTGATTATCAGGAGGGTCACAGGCAATGTTCCCTCTAAGTTGCACTAGTGCGCGGGTGCACAGCTCCCTGGGCCTGCCTCGCAGAAGAAATATCAGCCCGTGCAGAGAATCATGAGATTGAACTTCACTTAACTTTCTCGAGTTTTCCCCGTTTGTTACCACTATGAACATTTCCCTTTACTGTGGAAATTTTAATCGAATCAATGCAATATTAGCCACTTCCAATGCAACATACCGATACAAAACAAACTATGCAAGAGATTTTGTTGTAGGCAGAACGCATCAGAGTAGGATTCTATTGCATTGAAAGGAACGACTCAGGCCCGTACTCTACACAGACCAGTGCACCGTAAACAATCAGGGCTGCAGTAGGCCTATATGCAAGTAGAGTATTGCCATATATGGATCTGTGCCATTCACTTTGAACTGGACTGTTTTTACAGCATGAGCAGTCGTAAGTAGATGAGCTTGTTTTGAGTTCAAAGTCAGAGCTACATGTAGTGATGTGTACACGTTCGTACATTTGTTCATATCCTTTGCTAGCTAGTGAGTAATTAGCCCAGTTATAGATCATTTGTAGTCAGCAATGGGGGAGTGATTGCTTCCTACATGAGCACAAAACGTGTGCATTTCTAGACATCTTTGAAAAGCGAGTCAGGTAAAGAGCTTTTTTTGTCTTAAAATGGCAGAGTTGTATTTTGAGACAGGCTTGAATAATGTAACGGCTGTCTTCGTCCTCCTCGTCTGAGGAGGAGTAGGAGATATCGGACCAATACGCAGCGTGGTGAGTATTCATATTTATTTAGGATACTTGAAACAAACAAACAAACAAAATAACGAATAAACTAACGAACACGAAACAGTCCCGTATGGTGAACAAACACAGAAACAGGAACAATCACCCACAAACCACAATACAAAACAGGCTACCTAAATATGGCTCCCAATCAGAGACAACGACAAACACCTGCCTCTGATTGAGAACCATATCAGGCCAAACACATAGAAATAGACAAACTAGACAAACAACATAGAATGCCCACTCAGATCACACCCTGACCAAACAAAACATAGAAACATACACAGCAAACTATGGTCAGGGCGTGACAAATAAGCTAAGTACCCAATAGGCAGAGGGTAGTATAATTTGCCTGATTTTCTATAATAATGGTATGGGAATAATGATGAATTCTATTTTGTAAAGTGGTTTCTTGAATCAAACAACACAACAACATTTTCAGTTAATATCAAGCCCTGCATGTTTTTTTCAAAAGTCGGATGGAATTTAGGCATACATTGAACACCACGCATTGGCTACTACTGTAGAATGACCTATAGAAAAGCTATTTTCATGTTAAAATGTTATGGGATGCATTTTCTTCATTGTTTTTGATGGTAGGCCACTCTGGTAGATCTATATTATGATCAGCCACAGTAGCCTACTTGACCACTGTTAAAACTAACTTAAAGCAGGTACAACCTCTGTGTTCACAATAAACGCACACCGGACGTTGCGCTCAGCAGACCTGAAATCTGCTCAGTGATGAAAAGAATTAGAGGGAACATTGGCCACAGGAAATGTCGAGACCCTTTAGGTGGGTCACAGTGTCAAAAGCTTTGATAATTAAATGGTTAAGAGTAACTCGAAAACCCTCTCTGTTCTCCACAGTCTGGGTTTGGGGAAGAGTCAAAGACTGAAATGGGTTCTCCTGATCACATTCACTTTTCACAAAGGGAGTAGTGAATATGGAGTCTTTGGTGTCAAAGAGCCCATTAAGCTGTTCTTCCTCCTGACAGGTCATGAGTTCCTCCTGTTCTTCCTTAATCTGTGTGGGCTCTGGGTCCTCCTGCACCAGACTGGGGCTCCAGTCCTGATCATAGTGCTGCTGCTCAGGGTTAACCTCCTCCTCAGAGACAGCAAGAGAGAACTAGAGGGAGTCTTCTCTACATAGCTTTATCTCCGATGTGATCGTAGTCAGTTATTCTCCTCGTTGGATCGGGAAATCTCCTCCTGGTACTCCACTACCGCTTTCTCTACTACCTCAAAAATCTCCATGCCAGCCATTAAATGCTCAGATAAAAACACACTCAAAGACTGGAGGTCAGCCATTTTGAGTGGACCCTTGAGTTGGGTATTCAGTTGAATGGTGAAGAGATCCAATGGTGGGCTACGGGGTCGCTACTTACGGCTGAGGTGTGACTGGAGGTATTCATTTGATCATCTGGATGGTCACAGGAAATGTCAAGACCTTTTAGGTAATCAAAATATTAGCCGCCATTTAAAGCTCATTTAAAAAAACTCACTCAACCATTGGAGTTAGCCATTTTGAGTGGACCCTTGAGTTGGGTATTCAGTTGAACGGATCTTTAGTCCACAAAATGAATGTTCAAAATCAAAACAGCAGGTCTTGATTCTTCCGTGTTGTCCTGTTCTTTTATGCTTTTCAGCGAGTGGCAAGCTTAGAGATTCTAGCTGGATGGGGTTCCGTGCTGGAATAGATAACGCGTGATATGGTGTGAGTGATCCGACAGCTCCCAGTCTCAATGTGAATGAACTATTCAAAATGCTCATTCTAAATGGACACTTAAAGAACTGTCCCTTTCAACTATTGCTTTACGTTTATCTTTTTATTTTCTTATTCATGATCTATGAACTTTATGAAATGAATGGCCTCTACCTTTTTGCTATACAGTAGCCATACATGTCCCTTAAAACAGTATCTATATAGAGCGGTGGCCCCTCCAATGTTCCATCACAGTGAAGGGACTAGGCAGGGGGACATGGTAGAGAACCCCTATTTTCCGGATAGTCGCCTCATTGGGCCTGTCTGTATGGGTCGGACTGTACGGAAGCACCCCCCCCGGCCTTCACCCCCCAAAAAATAAAGTCTTTCAGTTATAAAGTCTCACAACGCTGCCATTATCTTCTCAGCCAAAAGCCTGTCTGTTTGACTCAATCCATCCCAGGGTGATCGCTCTCCATCTCTCCTTCATTCCCTCTTCCCTCTCTCCCCACCTTTTCAAAGTGTGCTAATTAGACACCGAGATCATCAAGTCAATTATGGAGAGACTCATTAATGGGCCTCAGCTAGGGAATGTTGGGCCAGACTGACAGTCAACCGCTGTCAACGATGCTTTCTGGACACAAAAAAAAGAACCAGTCATTAAGTGGCAGTCTAGTGTGCCGTGCTGGCGCACCAAAAATTATTTTACAGGCAGATTCCAAGGTTCTGCTCCTATGACCAACTTTCCTCATTGTTCCTGTCATTAGTTTAAATACAGCACAATATGTTTGTAGCATTTGAGAGTGGTTACATTTTTCCAGCACCATTCTTCACCAGTGGCGGGGTGATCGCTTTTATTGTTGTTTAAACAACAGATTGAACCTTATGAGTAATCATTCAAACCAAGATTTATTCAAGTAATTGTCTTTCTACAAACTATTCAAACATCAGGTGGTCATAAGGTTAGAGATATGTCCACCTGCTTTGAAAATCCTCTCTAAACTCAAGGGAGGAGAGTCCAGCTTTAACTGGGTGAAGACTGGTTGAAAGTGATATTGAGAAACCTTAAGAGTGATACAAATAAAATTCAAACAAAATCTGCCCTTGATTTAAACAATAACTGTGGTATAAAAATCTGCAGATTAATTTAAAAAAAATGCTATTGCCCCTTTTCTGTCTGGTAGAAAAGATCACATATGGTACAGAATCAGGCATATGGTCCATGTTGATAGGGAAGTATAGAAAAGTGCAATTATTCTGATGGATTACCTAGTTATTAGTATCTAATTTTCCATTCTCTGGCAATGACAAAAATCTGGGTTTTGTTCCACATCTATCAGGTTACATGCAAAGACTAAGCCATGTGTCTTTATTCTTAACGCATGATAGAAAAAAATGTACACCTCTCTTTTATCCAAAACTGAACAAATTCATTGGGAGGTTGGGGGATTTATTTTCTCAACAGATTGCACCAGTCATATATTTTTGGGATAATACCTGTATCTACAGCAGTATTTACACAAGATTATTCAAGAGTGTGCATGCAGGGGGGAGGGGAGTTATGTATTGGGATTAAGCTGTGAATACGCAGGAACAGAGGAATAAAGCAATTCCTTGGTGCGAATTACAGAAGCCTGGCATACTCATCGACGTGACGCCAGGCCAGTGCCGCTGTGGCCTTGGCAGCAGATGTCTTGTGTTATCATTTGATGATTAAAAACATTGACCACACTTAGCTATTCCTCCTCTTCTTCTTCCTCCTCCTCCTCAGTAAATGAAGACCCGTGCCCATCAGACATTCCCAATGTGGCAACAGATACAAGACAGATGGGAGGTATATGTGGGGACAGTGGGGAGGCATAGGGTTATTCTCCAGGGAACCATGAAACAATGTAAACTCCAGGGGAGTTCTGAATATCATGACACAAGGCGAGACCCAGATGAAGACACAGGAGGCAGATGGTTGGAGTCTTACAATGTTTAATAATCCAAAAGGAGTAGGCAAGAGAAAAGTAATGGACAGGCAAAAGGTCAAAGCCAGATCAGAGTCCAGGAGGTACAGAGTGGTGGAAAGGCTTGTGGTCTAAGCAGGCCGAATGGTCACGCAGTCGGGTACAGAGTCCAGAACAGGCAAGGGTCAAAACCGGGAGGACTAGGAAAAAGAGAATAGCAAAGCAGGAGTACAGGAAAAGACAAACTGGCACAGAGAGACAGGAAACACAGGAATAAATACACTGGGGAAAACAAGCGACACCTGGAGGGGGTGGAGACAATAACGAGGACAGGTGAAACTGATCAGGGGTGACACTGAAAAGTAGCAGGTCTGAATTTGTTTTACTCTTTTGCAATAATAAAGCATCTACTAAATGGCATATACAGTTAAAGTTGGAAGTTTACATACACTGTAGCCAAATACATTTAAACTCAGTTTCACAATTCCTGACATTGAATCCTAGTAAAAATTCCCTGTCTTAGGTCAGTTAGGATCACCACTTTATTTTAAGAATGTGAAATGTCAGAATAAATGATTTATTTCAGCTTTTATTTCTTTCATCACATTCCCAGTGGGTCAGAAGTTTACATATACTCAATTAGTATTTAGTAACATTGCCTTTAAATTGTTTAACTTGGGTCAAACGTTTTGGGCAGCTTTCCACAACCTTCCCACAATAAGTTGTGTGAATTTGGCCCATTCCTCCTGACAGAGCTGGTGTAACTGAGTCAGGTTTGTAGGCCTCCTTGCTCGCACATGCTTTTTCAGTTCTGCCAACAAATGTTCTATAGGATTGAGGCCAGGGCTTTGTGATGACAACTTCTGGTGAAACTGGAGGGCACACAATTCAAATAATCATAAATATTGTGGATTTGAAACATTTAGGTACATAAAAGTCTTTTATATCGGCTGAAAGCTTAAATTGTTGTTAATATAACTGCACTTTCCGATTTACAGTAGCTATTACAGCGAAAACATGCCATGCGATTGTTTGAGGACGGCGCCCCACATCAAAATATTTTTCCACCGGCACAGGTTTCATAAATTTACATATAACAATTAAATATTCACTTACTTTAAAAAATCTTCCTCTGATTTGTCATCCAAAGGGTCTCAGCTATAACATGTAGTGTCGTTTTGTTAGATAAAATCCTTCTTTATATCACAAAAAGTCAGCCATCGATTTGAGTAATCCACTCGTTAAACTTGCAGAGAAAGGAATCCGAAAATCTACCCTAAACCTTTCAACAAGTCAAAATATGTTTATATTTACTCCTCAGATACCCTAAAATGTAGTCAAACTCTAATATTTCTTAGGGAAAGTAGTATGTTCAATAGGAAACCAATTTTAACAGATGCGTAATGTCTTCATGGCATGCGCAAACACGAATTTCCAAGACTGTGTCCTTCTGCTAAAACGGATATTTCTTATTCGTTTTTGAAGTTTTAAGCCATTTTGCCACAACTTTGGAAGTATGCTTGGGGTCATTGTCCATTCGGAAGACACATTTGCGACCAAGCTTTAACTTCCTGACTGATGTCTTGAGATGCTGCTTCAATATATTCACATAATTTTCCTCCCTCATGATGCCATCTATTTTGTGAAGTGCACCAGTCCTCCTGCAACAAAGCACCCCCACAACATGATGCTGCCACCCCCGTGCTTCACGGTTGGGATGGTGTTCTTCGGCTTGCAAGTCTCCCCCTTTTTCCTCCAAACATAACGATGGTCATTATGGCCAAACAGTTTTATTTTTATTTCATCAGACCAGAGGACATTTCTCCAAAAAGTACGATCTTTATCCCCATGTGCAGTTGCAAACCTTAGTCTGGCTTTTTTATGGCGGTTTTGGAGCAGTGGCTTCTTCCTTGCTGAACGGCCTTTCAGGTTATGTCGATATAGGACTCGTTTTACTGTGGATATAGACACTTTTGTACCTGTTTCCTCCAGCATCTTCACAAGGTCCTTTGCTGTTGTTCTGGGATTGATTTGCACTTTTCTCACCAAAGTACGTTCCTCTCTAGGAGACAGAACGAGTCTCCTTCCTGAGCGGTATGACGGCTGCGTGGTCCCATGGTGTTTCTACTTGCGTACTATTGTTTGTACAGATGAACGTGGTACCTTCAGGCGTTTGTAAATTGCTCCCAAGGATGAACCAGACTTGTGGAGGTCTACAATTTTCTTTCTGAGGTCTTGGCTGATTTCTTTTGATTTTCCCATGATATCAAGCAAAAACGCACTGAGTTTGAAGGTAGGCCTTTGAAATACATCCACAGGTACACCTCCAATTGACTCAAATTATGTCAATTAGCCTATCAGAAGCTTTTAAAGCCATGACATCATTTTCTGGAATTTTCCAAGCTGTTTAAAGGCACAGTCAATTTAGTGTATGTAAACTTCTGACCCACTGGAATTGTGATACAGTGAATTAATCTGTCTGTAAACAATTGTTGGAAAAATGACTTGTGTCATGCACAAAGTAGATGTCCTAACCGACTTGCCAAAACTATAGTTTGTTAACAAGAAATTTGTGGAGTGGTTGAAAAACGAGTTTTAATGACTCCAACCTAAGTGTATGTAAACTTCCGACTTCAACTGTATATTATTATTATTATTGTCTATTTAACTATAATGACTATAAAAACAACAGAATTAAGCTATGTCTGATGTAGTAAATGTATGCCAAATACATTAGGCTTGAATATAGCTCATTTTCACCTTTTAATACACTGAAGATAATCCTTGGTGGGTACTATCGGCAGTTCATGAGCCATTCATCATGCCCTGGCTTGGTACAGACCAGAGGGAGGGAATGAAGGGGGGATAAGGGAAGCAGGGGTGGGGGGTTACTGGGTGATGTGTGGAAAGTGTCCAGGGCAGTAATGCCTCCCATTAACGTTTGCTTCTGTCTTACAGAAGTGTGCCCGCTTCGTCCTGCCCCACCAACTGTGTGGCAGGATTAGAACAAATGAGGCTAAGAACAGATTAGAAAAAAGGGGAAAAGTAAAATAAGAAGAAAATCGGTTTAAAATGCAAACATTAATTCACAATTAATGACAATGAATTTAACCTCCATTTGGGCGTTCAGGTCAGTGTTTCCTAAAAGTCAGTGAAATGTAACAAAACTATGAGCTGATTGGTAGATGCCTGGTGGCCAATGAGTGGACATGGCATTTTATTTGTATTTTCTCTTTTTTGTAAACTACTGTATGCTAAAATTATTGGTCCAAAAATGAATGCTGCACAGAATAGAGATTGCAGAGGACATGTTAAGACATTTATGAATTATATTGTTTGCACTGTTACTTGAAGGCCAAACACTACTGACAATGCAATTGCCATTCTCATTTCAATTTCTCCAGACTACATTTGACTATACAGTATCATCATGTTGGTTCTACACATCTTTCTTTGTATTACCCATATAAATATAAACAATGTAGTATCCTTCTTCTTGTTTTTTCTTAAATGTTTTCTCCATATACACATTACACTGTCTGTTGCAGAACTGGATTGTCTGACAGAGATGTCAGAGTGCATGGCCATCTTCTACCATCCCTGCTCAGAGTAGCATTGGCCTGTGTTCCAGAGTTTCTCTGTTGTCAGCCTCCAAAGAGGGTAGCCTATGTGGCTGTGCAGTGGGGCGTGCAGTCCTCTGACAGGGGGAACAGAAGTAGCCTGGTTGGATCTACGACCCCCAGTCCCTCCCCGAGGTGAAACAGTTGCTCCCTAATGTAACGCATATGCTCCTTGACATCCTCCCGGTGCCCCACCAGATGCCTGGTCAGAATTGGTTGTATCCTTGATAGGATAATTTATTCTTTATTAGGGTCATTCCCTAGTGACTCGATATGTTTTAGTAATGAATATATTATCAAGGAAGCTACAGCAGTGAAAAGACCACACAAACACCACATTGTGAACGTCTGCACACAAGACAATTCATTGTGAATTTCTTTCACACCATTTTACACTGTGAAAGGTGAATGGGTCATGTCCAAGCATTTCTCCATGGTTTATGATAAATTCAGCATGCAGGCATACACAAAAGATACAGCCTACACATTAGTACACTCTTAGAAAGAAAAGGTGTATCTAGAACCAAAAAGGGTTCTTCAGCTGTCCTCCTAGGAGAACCCTTTGAAGAACCCTGTTTGGTTCCAGGTAGATCCATTTTAGTTCTAGTTAGAACCCTTTTGGGTTCCATGTAGAACCCTTTCCACGGAGGGTTTGACATGGAACCAAAAATAGTTCTACCTGGAACCAAAAAGGGTTCTACCTGGAACCATAAAGGGTTCTCCTATGGGGACAGGAGCAGAACTATTTTGGAACCCTTTTTTCTAAGAGTGTATGTGACATAAATGGGGACCTCAAAAATAATTGTTTTTCCTAAATACAGTGTTACCTCAGAGCTGTGAGCTACAATGACTGACAGTAACACACACTACAAATTAAGCACATTTAATGCCTCCAGTCGAATTACAATAAATTACTAAAACAATCATCCTCTGTGAGATCAGACAACAAAAGCCAGGACCCACACCACAGGTTGCATCAGGAGGCATCTTAATTACTTGGCCATCACTTAATATTTGCTGCTTATCTCATTGTAGGTCCCAAATCCAAGTTAACTCGGATTATCCTTCATGAAAAAGGCATTAAGGGGAGGATAACCTCTGCTTCAAATTAGTTAATCTACTGGCACGTTAATGAGTCTTGTACTGGATTGGAATTGCTTAAATTAAAAGCAAATATCAACAGTCATTTGACTAAAGGAGGGTGAGTGCCTGGCCTGGCCTCAATAAATCATTCTGTATAATGCTTTAAGTGATTTGATTCCCTGGGTCATTGCTGTAATCATGTAATGTAAGCGAAAAACAATAAAATTAACAGGTTATCAGTCAAATTAAACAACTCCAATTTAAGTGGGGGCAGTCCTGACTGGCATTTAAAGAGGCTAGACTTTAAATTGAGTCAAGGCACTTGCTTAATGGGGAAGAGGGGCGTCCCATGCTGATCGACACTTGGGGTGACAACTTTGACCCTTGACCTTTAGGCAACACAAATAATTTAAGACTTTTCCTGGGGAAAGTTATGTGTTACAGTTCCTTAAATCAGCTTTTCAACCACTTCTCACAAATCTGGTTGAAAAAGATTTACCCGTGAAATGTATTTTTTGATATTGTTCTGATATTCAAGGTCACAAAGCTGTTACTGGCTTTATACAAACTTAACTCCTATAAGTTGTTGCAATTGTTTGCATAGGATATATGCTATGTGGAAATATGTATTTTTGTTTAGTTTATGATTAAACTAGGGGAGTTTTGATTGCTGCAGCTTATTTTACCAATTGTATTTTCTGAATTTCATATAAGCCTAAAAGAGCATGTGAAAAGGATTTGGGTCTAGAGTCTCAGAGCCCAATACAAATGTAAATATTTAATGAATGCTCATAATGTCCCTGCTTATACATTGAGTATACAAAACATTAACAATTACTGCTCTTTCCATGACACACTGACCAGGTCAATCCAGGTGAAAGCTATGATCCCTTATTGATGTCACTTCTTAATTCCACTTCAAATCAGTGTAGATGAAGGGGAGGAGATAGGATAAAGAAGGATTTTTAAGCCTTGAGACAATTGAAACACGGATTGTGTATGCCTGCCATTCAGAGGGTGAATGGGAAAGACAAAATATTTAAGTGTCTTTGAATGGGGTATGGTAGTAGGTGCCAGGTGATCCGGTTTGTGTCAAGAACTGCAATGCTGCTTGGTTTTTCATTCTGAACATTTTCCCGTTTGTATCAAGAAGGGTCCACCACCCAAAGGACATCCAGCCAACTTGACACAATGGGAAGCATTGGAGTCAACGTGGGCCAGCATCCTCGTGGAATGCTTTTGACACCTTGTAGAGTGGGCCAGCATCCTCGTGGAATGCTTTTGACACCTTGTAGAGGCCATGCCCCGGCGTTCCTAATGTTTGGTATTCTCAGTGTATACCATGTATGCAGGGTTGGGAAGTAACTTGTAACTTGATTTTTAAAAAACTGTAGACCTAACTAATGCGTTACGTTAGAAGCAAACATATTGTAATCAGATTACAGATACTTTTGCAAAAACTAGATGATTACTTCTAGGATTACTTCTACATTCAGAAATTCTTTGTTTTCTGAATGACATTCAAATCAGCATTGAAAAAAGGCACACATTTAAGTTTGTTCAGCCTAAGCGAGTCTGACCACAAGCCAGAGACAACTACGATGACACACCAAATGCGTTTGATGGATCTTGTGAAAAGAACAGGAATAAGCTTTTGTAGGCTTATTACGGAAAACAGCAATTAACACGGTAATTTGAGAACAGTAAAGTACTCTGAAACATTTTCCTGCAGCATACTGTAAATGATGATGCATTGTGGGAAAATGTTGTGGGCAAAAGACATACTGGTACTGTAATTCAAACCCACAGAAAACAGTCCCGTACCGTATCTTTGAAACGCTAAAAACCTTATGACCATTAGTGGTTGCATGGTATTGTAGTGTCTGGCTCATTAACCTATTTTGAGGCTTGCCTTGTAAAAACCTGCATTTGTTGCACCCGTGAGTGAGAATGCTGTACCAATTTAACTCTTATGTGTTTATAGTGCACCATCAATTTAACATGTGTAGGGAACAGATTGGAGTAGCAGAAAATCTTAAACCTTAAATGGTTGAGCATTTTGCCATGTCCTTTTGGTCTGTTTTGCCCTGTAGTTGCTGCCAGTTTGGAAGCCGTTGTTAAGGCCTCTAGAAGTGCCACCAAATACTCATGAATAATATGCTGTAATGTGTAAACACTTTACCTAGCAGCCAAATTGCTTGCACAAATCCCTTGTAATTACATGAAATACTGTGAAATACAACCCCCTCCCCTCAATGAATTTCATTCATCCATTCATTCATTACGATTATGGGAGCATTTCGTTTTTTACAGTATAATAGTCAATTTTAAGGTGGCTCTGTGTCATTACACAATACTTGCTTTGATACCGTATTTATATATAACAGTATGTGAACTGTAATATGAAATACAGAATTTTACTGTAAGGTACTGTCAAATGCATGCTAAGCCCTTTAAAGTGACCAGTCCAAGCTTTGTCTTCTAATGGTGCGTCTACTGTCTGCATCCAAATACTATCAAATTTGAATAAATGTTTGGAGTTAAGTACGACAGCAGTGGTGTAGTAGACCTAGCCTACTGGTGATATGGATATCACTTATTGATATCTACATAGCGCATTGATGTGAATCACACTGCTGCTCTCTCATTTAGCTATTTGCGCCTTACGGATTGTGGTTGTTGTGGATGACTGTTCACAAATGTATATGTGTATTTTAACTCAATAATGGTTGAATTTAAGAAGTTCAAGTTGTCTATCAATCATTGTTTTTGCGACCAGTGGACATGATGTGTCATGTCCAAGTGTCATGATGTTTGAAAAATTGCGCACAACATTGCACAGGGCTTATTTTCATGATTTGGACATGAATTCGCTTTCCAAAGCTAATATGTGGAAATGTGAGCAGCATTCCGTATTCCTAGTTGAATTAGTTAAGGAGCGTAAAACAAAGTACAAACTTTTTTTACATTCGAATTTCAATAACTCCTTGGTCATGTGACCTACTGACCTCAAACAAGGTTCAGAATGTACACTCAGTGGGCCTACACATTGCACACCCTTTAGTTTGTCTATTTTCATCTCACACGTTTTTACATGAATTTTTCAAACTTTAGAATTTCAATTGCTCCTTGGTCATGTGACCTACTGACCTCAGTCAAACTTCAGAATGTCCACGGACTAGCCTTATATATTGCACACTCTTGTTTGTGTACTGTAATCTCACGCGGTGTTACGTACATTTTTCATAGTTTTGAATTTAAATAGCTCCTTGGTCATGTCAATTACACACCTAAGAAGCGTGCAGTGGATATATACCCATATTAGATAACCTCTAATTATGTATCTTCTATATTGTTGAACATTAATATTAGTTTGACAATTAGGGGGTTCAGTCCAGTGTTGTGTTTACCCTTTTCTTTAATATTTACCTATAATAATTGGTAGTTCTGAGTGCTTATTTTCCCTTTCCTTAAGTCTTTATTTTGCCACAGTATTTAACAGCGGTACACAATAGGAGAGAGAAAGAAAATATCTCCTCGTTAATATCAACCATAAAGGAAAAGGGCAAAGTACGAGAGTCATGTTATTAATTGTCCAAAGCAGGGATGGAGAGTGAACTGCACGGCCAGTAAGGTTTTTATGTTGCAAAGTCAAATTAAACAGAACTAGTTAGTAGTATACGTTTATGTACCAGGGAAAACAAGGCTTTTCGACTTCAAATTACTTACCAGAGTCACAGAAAAAGCTTAGTCTTTGAAATTTCAACATAGTAAGGACAAAAACGCTTTTAGACCTACAAGCTACATTAAAGCTTCAGACTATATACAGTTGAAGTCGGAAGTTTACATACACCTTAGCCAAATACATTTAAACTCAGTTTTCACAATTCCTGACATTTAATCCTAGTAGAAATTCCCTGTCTTAGGTCAGTTAGGATCACCACTTTATTTTAAGAATGTGAAATGTGAGAATAATAGTAGAGAGAATGATTTATTTCAGCTTTTATTTCTTTCATCACATTCCCAGTGGGTCAGAAGTTTACATACACTCAATTAGTATTTGGTAGCATTGCCTTTAAATTGTTTAACTGGGTCAAACGTTTCGGGTAGCCTTCCACAAGCTTCCCACAATAAGTTGGGTGAATTGTGGCCCATTTCTCCTGACACAGCCGGTGTAACTGAGTCAGGTGTGTAGGCCTCCTTGCTCGCACACGCCTTTTCAGTTCTGCCCACAAATTTCCTATAGGATCCAGGTCAGGGCTTTGTGATGGCCACTATAAATACCTTAACTTTGTTGTCCTTAAGCCATTTTGCCACAACTTTGGAAGTATGCTTGGGGTCATTGTCCATTTGGAAAACCCATTTGCGACCAAGCTTTAACTTCCTGACTGATGTCTTGAGATGTTGCTTCAATATATCCACATAATTTTCTTTCCTCATGATGCCATCTATTTTGTGAAGTGCACCAGTCCCTCCTGCAGCAAAGCACCCTCACAACATGATGCTGCCACTCCCGTGCTTCACGGTTGGGATGGTGTTCTTCGGCTTGCAAGCTTCACCCTTTTTCCTCCAAACATAGCGATGGTCATTATGCCCAAACAGTTTTATTTTTGTTTCATCAGACCAGTGGACATTTCTCCAAAGAGTACAATCTTTGTCCCCATGTGCAGTTGCAAACCATAGTCTGGCTTTTTTATGGCGGTTTTGGAGCAGTGGCTTCTTCCTTGCTGAGCGGATTTTCAGGTTATGTCGATATAGGACTCGTTTTACTGTGGATATAGATACTTTTGTACCTGTTTCCTCCAGCATCTTCACAAGGTCCTTTGCTGTTGTTCTGGGATTGATTTGGACTTTGCGCACAAAAGTATGTTCATCTCTAGGAGACAGAACGAGTCTCCTTTCTGAGCGGTATGACGGCTGCGTGGTCCCATGGTGTTTATACTTGCGTACTATTGTTTGTACAGATGAACGTGGTACCTTCAGGCATTTGGAAATTGCTCCCAAGGATGAACCAGACTTGTGGAGGTCTACAATTTTCTTTCTGAGGTCTTGGCTGATTTCTTTAGATTTTCCCATGATGTCAAGCAAAGAGGCACTGAGTTTGAAGGTAGGCCTTGAAATACATCCACAGGTACACCTCCAATTGACTCAAATTATGTCAATTAGCCTATCAGAAGCTTTTAAAGCCATGACATAATTTTCTGGAGTTTTCTAAGCTGTTTAAAGGCACATCAACTTAGTGTATGTAAACTTCTGACCCACTGGAATTGTGATACAGTGAAATAATATAATAATATAAGTGAAATAATCTGTCTTGTTAACAATTGTTGGAAAAATGACTTGTGTCATGCACAAAGTAGATGTCCCAACCGACTTGCCAAAACTATAGTTTGTTAACAAGAAATTTGTGGAGTGGTTGAAAAACGAGTTTTAATGACTCCATCCTCAGTGTATGTAAACTTCCGACTTCAACCGTAGTTTCTTTGGGTCATGTGACAGATAGTTGTTTCCGTTAACATGGAAAAGCAAGGTCTCCAGTCTGACTGGGTAAAAGCATCTGGTTCAAGCATATTGTTAAAGAATATTCATAATAGAAGAACCTGTGTTGCTTTGTTCGTTGACAATAAGCATTGCCAGATTGTTTACATGACGGTGCCTGTATCATTCAGCAATAGCAACTGTTATCTCTCTGGAGGCAAACAGACTTGCTGTCTCCAGCTGACCATTTGCTTACTGGCCTGGGCAAATGTGCATCTCTGTCATCTTATCAAAGACCACGCTGTCCTTAATAACCACGACAGCTTACCCAAGGGAAAAAGCATAGTCATATAGACATTCTAAATTACTCATAAAACACTTCAGGAATCCTAGTTTTTTTTCAAAGACTAAAGGATTCCCTCTAAGATAGTCACACAAATGTAAGGATTTATTAGTGTATTCCTTATTATTACCTTGTAAAAGTTGAATGTAGTTACAGGTGAAGATGGGCCTGCTATGTCATTGTTAGTTGTGTAGTTCTAACTTTTATAATAATTTTGTAATATAGAATAATTAATTATGACAAAAGAAGATGACAGCCATGACATCATTTTCTGGAATTTTCTAAGCTGTTTAAAGGCACAGTCAACTTAGTGTATGTAAACTTCTGACCGGCTGGAATTGTGATACAGTGAATTATAAGTGAAATAATCTGAGCAAATACTCAGATGTGAAAGTTTACAGGTTTATTCAAGAAATTGGATGTAAGAAATCTGCAGGTTGTCCTCCATTAAAATAACTATTGGTCTTTGAAGTACTAGTGGCCTGCTTATATGAGCACACATTTGAAATAAATATACCACTGGTGAAGAATGAGACCTGTTGAACCAAACATAAGGGCCTATGATTAATAGAGAAGAAAGGTGTTTTGGAGAAAAGCTTCAGGATGAGTTCTGGATTTTGTTGCACAAATACACACAACATTCCTAAATGGACAGACAAATTGACAGAGCATATATCCTCTACCGAAGTATCTCTGATCTGGTAAGAAAACGTGGCAATCTTTATAGTCAGCCATCAAAGAAACACAGGGCATGTCAGCACTTTTGCATACACAACAAAGTGATCTTGCAGTGATCCTGTATTAAAATAGGGTACATATTATCTCTGCAGGGGTCTCAGACAAACTGGCCCCGATATTCCTTTTGTATTGTGCGGCCACATGTGAGTCTTTACCCATCCTTCCTGTCAGGTTAATAGACGTGACGGTGTCGCTGGGAAGAAGGCTATGGATTGGGAATCTCAGTTGTCATGGATCTGGGGGCGTCTACAGCTAGAGGGCTCTCATGGTTCTTGGAGTGAAGACAAATGGTTGAAGGTGAGAGGGTGTTATGAAACGGGAGGGGGGTGGCGTGGTGCTTATAACATAATGACACCTGACTTGGAGCTAGACTGAAAAGGCATCAATACCGTCCACTCAACAGGACCTGAGAAAGGAAGAAACTGGAGATAACATTTTATGCCCGACCATAAGACTTACAAAAAAGTATAACATTAACTCTGAATTTCAACAGCTACACCATATTTGACCATCCTATTGAAGCTTGAGGACTGTTAGAAAGGAGTCTAGGGACCATGGAATATCCTGCATGGTGAGATTGTAATGTCCTGGAAGGGTTTGAGGGTACAAGGGGTTCAGACAGATAATAGTAATCACTGTTAACTATTCTGTCAGTCAGATACTCTCTTTTTACCCAAATTACTTCTGAGTGTGGGTGTCCACTGTGCAGCAATGTCCATACCTACTGGGTCTCAGGCTTACAGATTTAAGTCTAATAGCGTGAGATGAAAGTAGACAAACAACAGAGTGTACAATATGAAGGCATAGTGAGTGGACAATCTAAAGCATGTTTTAGGGTGGTAGGTCACCTGACCAGGGAACTATTGAAATAAAAAACTTAAAAAAATGCATGTAAAACCTTGTGAGATGAAAATGGACCAATTAAAGGGTGTGAAATATACAGTGGCAAGAAAAAGTATGTGAACCCTTTGGAATTACCTGGATTTCTGCATAAATTGGTCATCAAATTTGATCTGATCTTCATCTAAGTCACAACAATAGACATAGTGTGCTTAAACAAATAACACACAAATTATTGTATTTTTCTTGTCTATATTGAATACATAATTTAAACATTCACAGTGTAGGTTGGAAAAAGTATGTGAACCCCTAGGCTAATGACTTCTCCAAAAGCTAATTGGAGTTAGGAGTCAGCTAACCTGGAGTCCAATCAATGAGACGAGATTGAAGATGTCTTGCCCTATAAAAAACACTCACAAAATTTGAGTTTGCTATTCACAAGAAGCATTGCCTGATGTGAATCATGCCTCGAAACAAAAGAGATCTCAGAAGACGTAAGGTAAAGAATTGTTGACTTGCAAAAAGCTGGAAAGGGTTACAAAAGTATCTCTAAAAGCCTTGATGTTCATCAGTCCACGGTAAGACAAATTGTCTATAAATGGAGAAAGTTCAGCACTGTTGCTACTCTCCCTAGAAGTGGCCGTCCTGCAAAGACTGCAAGATCACAGCGCGGAATGCTCAATGAGGTTAAGAAAAATTCTAGAGTGTCAATTAAAGACCTCCAGAAATCTCTAGAACTTCCTAACATCTCTGTTGACGAGTCTACGATACATAAAACACTAAACAAGAACGGTGTTCATGGGAGGACACCACGGAAGAAGCCACTGCTGTCCAAAAAAAACATTGCTGCATGTCTGAAGTTTGCAAAAGTGGACCTCCAAATGCTAAATATTCTGTGGACAGATGAAACTACAGTTGTGTGGAGAAAAAAAGGCACAGCACAGCACATCAACATCAAAACCTCATCCCAACTGTAAAGTATGGTGGAGGGAGCAACATGGTTCTGGGCTGCTTTGCTTTCTCAAGGCCTGGACAGCTTGCTATCATTGACGGAAAAATTAATTCACAGGTTTATAAAGACATTTTGCAAGAGAATGTTAGGCTATCTGTCCACCAATTGAAGCTCAACAGAAGTTGGGTGATGCAACAGGACAACGACCCAAAACATAGACGTAAATCAACAACCGAATGGCTTCAACAGAAGAAAATACGCCTTCTGGAGTGGCCCAGTCAGAGTTCTGACCTCAACCCGATTGAGATGCTGTGGCATGACCTCGACAGCAGTTCACACCAGACATCCCAAGAATATTGCTGAACTGAAACAGTTTTGTAAAGAGTATTCCTCCTGACCATTGTGCAGGTCTGATCCGCAACTACAGAAAACGTTTGGTTGAGGTTATTGCTGCCAAAGAAGGGTCAACCAGTTATTAAATCCAAGGGTTCACATACTTTTCCCACCCTGCACTGTGAATGTTTACACGGTGTGTTCAATAAAGAAATTAAAACATATAATAATTTGTGTGTTATTAGTTTAAGCAGACTGTGTTTGTCTATTGTTGTGACCTAGATGAAGATCAGATCACATTTTTTTTTAAACTAATTTATGCAGAAATCCTGGTATTTCCAAAGGGTTCATATACTTTTTCTTGCCACTGTATAAGGCTAGTCCATCAACATTCTGAAGTTTGTTTGAGGTCAGTAAGTCACATGACCAAGGAGCTATTGAAATTCCAAAATTTGAAAAAGTCAAGTAAATTTGTCTGAGATGAAAATGGACAAACTAATGGGTGTGCAATATAGAAGGGTAGTCAGTGGACATTCTGAACCTTGTTTGAGTCCAGTAAGTCACATGACCTAGGAGCTATTGAAATTGGAAATTTTCAAAAATGTATGTAAAATTGTGTGAGATTAAAATGGACAAACAAAAGGTTGTGCTACATATAAGGCTACTCAGTGGATATTCTGAAAGTAGTTTGAGGGTTGTAGGTCATATGACTAAGGAGCTATTGAAATTTGAAACTTCAAAATTCTCGTAAAATCTCATGAGATGCAAATGGACAAACAAAAGGGTGTGCAATGTGTAGGCCCAATTAGTGTACATTATACACCTTGTTTGAGGTGTGTGGGTCACATGACCAAGGTGCTATTAAATTTCAAACATTTCAATAAATAATTTTTAATAGCGCGAGATGTAAATCGACAAAAAATGTGTGTGCAATATGTGTCTCTGCCATCGGGTTAGCTAGAATCAGTTTTGAAAGTTTTAGGAGTAATGGTTAAAGAGCTATTGAAATTAGGACATTTTTATTTGCCACTATGTTGACGGTCCCTAACTGCTGTTGGAGGACGTAAGGAAAACCACAGGCGAATATCCAACCTGAATCTGTCTTTACCTCAGTCTAGCACCGATCCCTGCCAATGGAATAACAGTTTGAGGGTGTTCCTCCCTTCTAAATGTCTGCGTGGTATTGTGCTCCAAACTGTCAACAACAAGTTTCATTTAAGAAGACCACGAGTGGGGCAATTATTGCTCAATCTAATTTGTGCTGAAAATTTCATAGGTGTAAATGGACACCATTGATAGACTTAAACAGCTGCAAATTATCTCGATATTAAAGTGTTACCAACAAAAACGTACACAATAGGTCTATAGCAAATGCAGCATATGGCAATAATTTTCACATGGAAATAGCACTTTTTGGTAGTGATCAAAGCATGTCAATGAGCCCAGTCAATCCTCCATGACAACAAGATAAGATAATACATCCTTTGTTTTGGGTTATGCTCAGGTAAAACAATTTTGATTATCTATATTTCCATATTTCCAAGTCCTATTCTTGAAGATCATGGGGTATTAAATTAATTGGAATGACTGGAAATCTGACAGGCTTTGGTTTTTAATGTAAAGATATAGCCTAATCATATTATTATCTGTAGTCGAAAGCAATGGGTTAGAAGCCTACATAACCAACCCATAAAGTAAAATGCAACATCCATTTATGGTCAGCTATATAAACTCTAACATTGATTTATCCTGTCATAGATGTCATTCAATTGGTAATATAAATGTTAGTATAAATGCCTCTTAAGGGGAAAATAACTAAAAGTAATCAGATTACCTTACTGAGTTTGGGTAATCCAAAAGTTAAGGTACTGATTACAATTTTGGACAGGTCACTAGTAACTAGAGGTCGACCGATTATGATTTTTCAACGCCGATACCGATACCGATTATTGGAGGACCAAAAAAGCCGATACCGATTAATCGGCCGATTTTTTTAATGTATTTGTAATAATGACAATTACAACAATACTGAATGAACACTTATTTTAACTTAATATAATACATCAATAAAATCAATTTACCCTCAAATAAATAATGAAACATGTTCAATTTGGTTTAAATAATGCAAAAACAAAGTGTTGGAGAAGAAAGTAAAAGTGCAATATGTGCCTTGTAAGAAAGCTAACGTTTAAGTTCCTTGCTCAGAACATGAGAACATGTGAAAGCTGGTGGTTCCTTTTAACATGAGTCTTCAATATTCCCAGGTAAGAAGTTTTAGGTTGTAGTTATTATAGGAATTATAGGACTATTTCTCTCTATACGATTTGTATTTCATATACCTTTGACTATTGGATGTTCTTATAGGCACTTTAGTATTTCCAGTGTAACAGTATAGCTTCCATCCCTCTCCTCGCTCCTCCCTGGGCTCGAACCAGGAACACATTGACAACAGCCACCCTCGAAGCAGCGTTACCCATGCAGAGCAAGGGGAACAACTACTCCAAGTCTCAGAGTGAGTGACGTTTGAAACGCTATTAGCGCACACCCCGCTAACTAGCTAGCCATTTCACATCGGTTACACCAGCCTAATCTCGGGAGTTGATAGGCTTGAAGTCATAAACAGCGCAATCCTTGAAGCATTGCGAAGAGCTGCTGGCAAAACGCACAAAAGTGCTGTTTGAATGAATGCTTACGAGCCTGCTGGTGCCTACCACCGCTCAGTCAGACTGCTCTATCAAATCATAGCCTTAATTATACATAATAACACACAGAAATACAAGCCTTAGGTCATTAATATGGTCGAATCCGGAAACTATCATCTCAAAAACAAAACGTTTATTCTTTCAGTGAAATACGGAACCGTTCCGTATTTTATCTAACGGGTGACATCCATAAGTCTAAATATTCCTGTTACATTGCACAACCTTCAATGTTATGTCATAATTACGTAAAATTATGGCAAATTAGTTCGCAATGAGCAAGGTGGCTCAAACTGTTGCATATACCCTGACTCTGCGTGCAATGAACGCAGGAGAAGTGACACAATTTCACCTGGTTAATATTGCCTGCTAACCTGGATTTCTTTTAGCTAAATATGCAGGTTTAAAAATATATACTTCTGTGTATTGATTTTAAGAAAGGCATTGATGTTTATGGTTAGGTACACGTTGGAGCAACGACAGTCCTTTTTCGCGAATGCGCACTGCATCGATTATATGCAACGTAGGACACGCTAGATAAACTAGTAATATCATCAACCATGTGTAGTTATAACTAGTGATTATGATTGATTGATTGATTGTTTTTTATAAGATAAGTTTAATGCTAGCTAGCAACTTATCGTGGCTTCTTACGGCATTCGCGTAACAGGCGGGCTCCTCGTGAGGCAGGTGGTTAGAGCGTTGGACTAGTTAACCGTAAGGTTGCAAGATTGAATCCCTGAGCTGACAAGGTAAAAATCTGTCGCTCTGCCCCTGAACAAGGCAGTTAACCCACCGTTCCTAGGCCGTCATTGAAAATAAGAATGTGTTCTTAACTGACTTGCCTAGTTAAACAAAGGTGTAAAAATGTAATGAGGTGGTTAGAGCGTTGGACTAGTTAACTGTAAGGTTGCAAGATTGAATCCCCCGAGCTGACAAGGTAAAAATCTATCGTTCTGCCCCTGAACGAGGCAGTTAACCCACCGTTCTTAGGCCGTCATTGAAAATAAGAATGTGTTCTTAACTGACTTGCCTAGTTAAATAAAGATTAAATAAAGAAAGAAAAAATATACCGATTTCCGATTGTTATGAAAACTTGAAATCGGTACTAATTAATCGGCCATTCCGATTAATCGGTTGACCTCTACTAGTAACTAACAGATTACATTTAGAAAGTAACCTACCCAACCTGCATGTATGGAATATTATAGTAATGGTTTAATGGTGCTCAGTAAATCAACAAAACACGTTGGGAAAGCAATCACAATATGCATTTATCTGAGAGTTCACCAACAATTGTATATTATAGCAACGCAACGTATCTTATAGTACTTTATAGCATAACCGACAAATTGAGACTGTTCTGATGGCAAAGGGCGGTGTAACTCAATATTTCAAATCAAATCTGTTGTATAGCACACTGTATTACTTATACAACTAATATAAGGACAGGACATGAGTAGAAATTAACGTGAGCATTGTTTAATGCGTTTCACAGGAAGAACATTCCAAGAATTTCAACGTAGGTAAGCAAGGGGGGGTTACAGGTGCCCTAAAGGGACAAAACTAGAATATCAATACACAACAAAATAAAATCCAATGTTATTTGTCACATGCGCCGAATACAACAGGGGTAGGTAGACCTTACAGTGAAATGCTTATTTACAAGCCCCTAACCAACGATGCAGTTTTAAGAAAATACCGAAAAAAAATAAATTAAGAAAAAAGAAAGAGATAAGAAAAACAAATAATTATGGCTTGGGGGTAGAAGCTGTTTAGAATCCTCTTGGACCTAGACTTGGCGCTCCGGAACCGCTTGCCGTGCGGTAGCAGAGAGAACAGTCTATGACTAGGGTGGCTGGAGTCTTTGACGATTTTTAGGGCCTTCCTCTGACACCGCCTGGTATAGAGGTCCTGGATGGCAGGAAGCTTGGCCCTGGTGATGTATTGGGCCGTACGCACTACCCTCTGTAGTGCCTTGCGGTCGAAGGCCGAGAAGTTGCCATACCAGGCAGTGATGCAACCCGTCAGGATGTTCTCAATGGTGCAGCTGTAAAATCTTTTGAGGATCTAAGGACCCATGCCAAATCTTTTCAGTCTCCTGAGGGGGAATAGGTTTTGTTGTGCCCCCTTCGCGACTGTCTTGGTGTGCTTGGACCATGTTAATTTGTTGTTGATGTGGACGCCAAGGAACTTGAAGCTCTCAACCTGCTCCACTACAGCCCCATCGATGAGAATGGGGGCGTGCTCGGTCCTCCTTTTCCTGTAGTCCACAATCATCTCCTTTGTCTTGATCACGTTGAGGGAGAGGTAGTTGTCCTTGCACCACATGGTCAGGTCTCTGACCTCCTCCCTATAGGCTGTCTCATCGTTGTCAGTGATCAGGCCTACCACTGTTTTGTCATCAGCAAACTTAATGATGGTGTTGGAGTTGTGCCTGGTCGTGCTGTCATTAGTGAACAGGGAGTACAGGAGGGGACTGAGCACGCACCCCTGAGGGGCCCCTGTGTTGAGGATCAGCGTGGGGGTGGCCCGTGTGAGGGAAAAATTATGTATTCACCTTATTTGTTGGATATGTAACAATTATTTACTTAACAAACAGTAAGATATTTCTGTCCTGCTAATGCTATGTTTTATGGTCTCCACTCTAGCACCTTGTAGCTAGTCTGGGTGCTGAGGACATGGGTTCTACTAGAGATAGCTTGAAGCTGACAATTGATTGATGTTGGTGATAAAAACGTCATCTTCCTGGCATCTGGGAAACTAAGTAAAATACCCTCCTGTGTAGGTAACCAAGGTGGCTTATGGGAAGGTTAGAAATAACTGACTAAGCAATCTTGGTATCAGCTATTTAAAAACTGTGCATTGTCTGTAAAGGCTAGACTCAGCCTAACAGTCAGTCAAGACTGGTGGGCTGACGGTCTCATTATTGCAATAATTAATCGATATTAAATAAAGAAGATTGTTTGAAGAAATGACCAAGTCTCTCTCAATACTGAATTCAGGAAGTCTAGGATCCAGTTGCAGAGGGAGCTGTTTAGTCCCAGGGTCCTTAGCTTAGTGGTGAGGTTTGAGGGCACCATGGTGTTGAACGCTGAGCTGTAGTCAATGAAAAGCATTCTCACATAGGTGTTCCTTTTGTCCAGGTGGGAAAGGGCAGTGTGGAGTGCAATAGAGATTGCATCATCTGTGGATCTGTGCGGCATGCAAGTTGGAATATAATGGTGTTGATGTGAGCCATGACCAGCCTTTCAAAGCATTTCATAGCTACAGACGTGAGTGCCACGGGTTGGAAAGTGTACCTAATGTTTTGTACACTCAGTGTATATTGCATGCTCCAAAATTGTTTGAAATTATATTATTTTATACTGATACAATTGCTCAGAGAAAGAGATCTTGTTTAACAAGTAATACTAATTATTGGCACCCCTGTTTTTAATACTCTAGCACCCTCCCTCGCAAGAATAACAACACTGAGCCTTGTGTAATGTGATTTTTAATGTTGTGTCGGTATGCGTGTGCATGTGTTAAGTGTGTGTGTGTATGTAGTGTACGTGAATGTGTGCGTGCAGGTTTTGTGGGAGTGTCAATGTAGTGTGTGTGAGTGGTTGTGTATATGGTGTGTATATACTGAGTGTACAAAACATTAAGGACACATGCTCGTTCCATGACATAGACTGACCAGGTGAATCCAGGTGAAAGCTATGATCCCTTATTGATGTCACTTGTTAAATCCACTTCAATCAGTGTAGATGAAGGAGAGGAGACAGGTTTAAGAAGGATTTTTAAGCCTTGAGACAACTGAGATATGGATTGTGTATGTTTGCCAAGACAAAAGATTGGAGTGCCGTTGAGCTGCGTTTTCACACTAAACAGATTCCCATGTGTATATCAAGAATGGTCCAACACCCATAGGACATCCAGCCAACTTGACAGAACTGTGGGAAGCATTGCAGTCAACATGGGCCAGCATCCATGTGGAATGCTTTCACCACCTTGTAGAGTCCATGCCCCAACGAATTGAGGATGTGGATGAACAGAGAGTACAGGGGGGGACTAAGCACACAACCCTGAGGGGCCCCCGTTTTGAGGGTCAGCGTGGCGAAGGTGTTGTTTCCTACCCTCACCACCTAGGGCCGGTCCGTCAGGAAGTCTAGGATCCAGTTCCAGAGGGAGGGATTACATTTCAGGGTCCCTAGCTTGGTGATGAGCTTGGAAGGGACTATGGTGTAGAATGCTGAGCTGTAGTCTGTGAACAGCATTCTCACAGTTATTCACCCTATTGTCCAGGTGGGAGAGGGCAGTGTGAAATGCAACTGAGATTGTGGCATCTGTTGGAGCAGTATGCGAATTGGAGTGGGTCTAGGGTGTCTGGGATGATGGTGTAGACGTGTGTCATGACCAGCCTTTCAAAGCACTTCATAATTACTGATGTGAGTGCTACAGGGCGATAGTCAATTAGGCAGGTTACCTTGGAGCTCTTGGGAACAGGGACAATGGTGGTCAGCTTGAAACATGTTGCGAATACAGACTGAGACAAGGAGAGATTGAAAATGTATGTGAAGACACTTGCCAGAGGAATCACTACAAAGATAAAAATATACAAGTGTCCTTCCTAACTCAGTTGCCAGAGAGGAAGGAAACCATGAGGTTAATGGTGATGTTAAAACAGTTATAGAGTTTATTGAATGTGATAGGAGAAAACTGAGGATGACTCAACAACATTGTAGTTGCTCCACAATACTAACCTAAATGACAGTGAAAGAAGGAAGCATGTACAAAATAAAAATATTCCTAAACATGCATCCTGTCTGCAATAAGACACTAAACTAAAATATGTTTGGGGCAAGTCCAACACAACACATCACTGAGTAGCACTTTTCATATTTTCAAGCATGTTGGTGGCTACAACATGTTATGGGTATGCTTGTCATCTGCAAAGACTAATGAGTTTTTTAGGATAAAAAGAAACGGAATGAGAGATAAGCACAGGCAAAATCCTACAGGAAAACCTGGTTCAGTCTGCTTTCCAGACAAATTCACCTTGCAGCCAGACAATAACCTAAAACATAAGGCCAAATATACACTGAAGTAGCTTATCAGACAACATTGAATGTTCCTGAGTGGCCTAGTTACAGTTTTGACTTAAATCGGCTTGATGGCAAAACTTGGCAAAACTTGAAAATGGCTGTCTAGGAATGATCAACAACCAACTTAACAGAGCTTGAAGAATTTTTTTAAGAATAATGTGCAAATATTGTACAATCCAGGTGTGCAAAGCTCTTAGACTTACCCAGGAAGACTCAAGCTGTAATCGCAGCCAAAGGTGATTTTTATGTATTGACTCAGGGATGTGAATACTTATGTAAATTAGATATTTCTGTATTTCATTCTCAATAAATTTGCAAACATTTCTAAAAACATGTTTTCACTTTGTCATTATGTGGTATTGTGTGTAGATGGGTGAGAAAAATAAAATTATTTAATCCATTTTGAATTCAGGCTGTAACACAACAAAATGTGGAATAAGTCAAGGGGAATGAATACTTTCTGAAGGCCCTTTACCTGTCATGACTGTTCCCTTCTCCTTATACAATACAGTTCAATATTAGTCATTTAACCAGATGCTCTTATCCAAAGCGACTTACAGGAGAAATTAGGGTCAAGTGCCTTGCTCAAGGGAACATTTTTTTTTTTTTCTTTTTTTTTTTTAAATTTTATCCCCTTTTCTCCCCAATTTTTGTGGTATCCAATCGCTAGTAATTACTATCTTGTCTCATCGCTACAACTCCCGTACGGGCTCGGGAGAGACGAAGGTCGAAAGTCATGCGTCCTCCGAAGCACAACCCAACCTAGCCGCACTGCTTCTTAACACAGCGCGCCTCCAACCCGGAAGCCAGCCGCACCAATGTGTCGGAGGAAACACCGTGCACCCGCCCCCTCGGTTAGCGCGCACTGCGCCCGGCCCGCCACAGGAGTCGCTGGAGCGCGATGAGACAAGGATATCCCTACCGGCCAAACCCTCCCTAACCCGGACGACGCTAAGCCAATTGTGCGTCGCCCCACGGACCTCCCGGTCGCGGCCGGCTGCGACAGAGCCTGGGCGCGAACCCAGACTCTGGTGGCGCAGCATAGCACTGCGATGCAGTGCTCTAGACCACTGCGCCACCCGGGAGGCCCCCGCTCAAGGGAACATTGACAGATTTTTCAGATAGTCGGCTCAGGGATTCGAACCAGCGACCTTTCGGTTACTGGCCCAACGCTCTTAACTGCTAGGCTACCTGTCACGGTAAAATAAGCTAGGTTAGGTTAATTTAATTTTCTCTAATTGAAAGTCTCTTGGTGAATTCTAAATATATCATCCCCAACTGCTCCCCAACAGGACATTGGCTGAGGGATTAGCCATAGTTTGGATTCTTTCATTTTTTTATGTATTAAACAATGTCTGCAGATTAGCCTGACGATTCAGAACACATCAAATATTGAAAATGGCATTAAATTATCCCAATATTATTATAGTTCCCCTGCCTGCACCCCCTTAATTCATTATATAATTAATTAAAGTGGTATTACCCACGTCTCCCTTTAATTTTCCATCTATAAAGGACCTGCGCTAGTAAATGAAAATGGAATTGAAACTGCATAATGCACTCGGCTATAAATGAAATACTTGGGACCGGACTATAATGGCAATAGCCTCCACAAAGGGCAACTAAGGTTCTGTGCCTACATGGGTTGAAAAATAGTGGAGGTGTATGGTTACTTTTGTATACAATTTCAAGGTTTGCTGACATGGTTGATGCTTTAGAACGCTTTCTGTTCAAGCTTTGAATGGGTTTTTACTTACAACCTGAAAGTCACAGAAGTTTGCACCTGCACCATTTAGCTCAGTTAGCAAAGGATGAGCATAAGAAATTGAGGGACACTAGTGTCAGCCAATCATTATGATTATGCAGTAAGTTTCCATTTATGAATATGAGCGCATTTGGTATTTTGTCTTTTCTCAGATTTTACAGTTTGGATTATAGTATCGCACTTCAAACAATCAACCATTATTTATATTGGTAAAAGCATTTAAAAAACCAAGAGGGGGGTGTATACGTGAGGAAGAGGATTCAGTTGACAACCACTTGCTATATATCTAGGCCACGTGATACTAGGAGGATTATTAGGAAATAACTTGAGGGATTTATAGGCATATAATTCAGTGTAAGTACAGTATATTAGAATAATAATTAATAGAATATTTCACTTTTCATATTTTAAATCAGGGTTCTCCATGGATTATGAGATGAACAGCATGGACATCTGGTCTGAGCTACCTTTAATTTTTGTCTCTTATGTATGTCCAAATGTATTTCATTGGTTGTTTCATAAAGTCCTTTGCTCATATATCACTGACCCAAGACGTGGACATTTTGACTATGCAAGAATGATGTATTGTTATGTACTATTATCTTTCATCCTCTTCAGTAATTGGGATCATAATATTCAGAAAAGCCATTTTATTCAACAATCTCAAACCCAAGACTGAAAGACTGTACTCCAGCCTTTCTTGAACCATACCAAACTCTGCAAAAATAAATAGTCTACTGATTAATCTCATTGGATTATTTACGTTGCCTTCAACATGATTGAGCTGAAGAAATGAAATGAAAATGTGTGTTCAATGGGATTTTCTAGGAAAGTCCTGTTATGTTAGTTGAAAAACCACTATGGTAATAAGGAATGACTAATTCTCCCAAAGTCGATTAAATGTAATCTCATCCAATGGTGCTCTGTCCCCATGAAATACAGCAGGTCATGGACTTTGCTGAGGTTATGTGTATTTAGAATAACCAATAAGAGCTGGATTAGACAACTGTTTGGTACTTTAAAAGGAGATTAATAAGGGGTTTTCTTATTATTTCAGGGTGTACTGCTCGCAGGGCTTAACTACGTGCATGGAAAACAAGCCATTAGAGAAACATAAATGGCCAAATAGGCTATACACTGGAGGTCTCTCTGATAACATAATATCTAGTATTGAGTCATCCTAGTTTTAACAGTAAACACCCAAAGCAGTGTCAACCTGCTGTTTTGATGTACTGTGGCTCAAGTATTTCATAGAAGAGACTATGATGCTATAATTGTGAAGAGAGGGGAATTTGGCTAACCCATTTCTATCCACAATGGAGGGAAGCAAAGTCGTACGCACTACCCTCTGTAGTAGTGCGGAGGGTGCATTGAGATATTTATTTATTTGACAATATTTCTCTCAATCATCCTCTGTGTTGAGCTTATTGGTTTTACTGCATTTGGAATTTGAAAGGAAAGAGTGAAATTCTTAGAATTCAGCCCTCTAGAGATCAAGTGGGCCATCCTTAAAATATAGCAATATACACATGCTTTGCATTATGTATTCTCTACTACTACAACTACTACTATAGTCTATTCTAGTACTACTACTACTAGTACTACTACTCCAACAACTACTAGTTATTTAGAACCTTGAGAAAACACTACCAATACTATTTACTTATATTCATACTGCTACTGGGGATCACAATAAAAAATGTAGTAGCATTTAGCATTAAAAAAAATTAGTAGCAATGTAGTAGTAGTAGTAGTAGTAGTAGTAGTGGTAGTGGTAGTAGTAGTAGGCCTAGTAGTGGTATTAGTAGTTGTTCACAAGTGGTTAAAAGATACCATATAGAACTAAGGGGGCAAAGACATTCATTGAGAATCCATGATCATAGCCATGATGTGAGCAGAAGCAGGTCAGAGGGGCTCTTTCCTCCCCACATAGATATTTCTGTCTCGCTTAACAACTTAGTTGGATTAGTCATCTTTCCATTGGAAGTGCCCCTCAACGATCTGACGTAATTGTTCTAAATGTCATTTGTATGTAAATCTCTGGGCCGATTAGGATACACTCAACATACTTTTGTTGTTATTATCATTATTATTCAAATGTTTGCTCGTATGAGGAGAAAGATTACAGAACCATTAAGCATGTTGTCTGACCCACTAACTGATAAAATGCTATTAGGGGTTTAAAGATTAGATTACATACAGTACCAGTCAAAAGTTTGGACACACCTAATCATTCCAAAGTTTTTCTTTATTTTTACTATGTTCTATATTGTAGAATAATAGTGAAGACATCAAAACTATGAAATAACACATATGGGATCATGTTAAACAAATACAAATATATTTTATATTTGAGATTCTTCAAAGTAGCCACCCTTTGCCTTGATGACAGCTTTGCTCACTCTTGGCATTCTCTCAACCAGCTTCATGAGGTAGTCACCTGGAATGCATTTCAATTAACAGGTGTGCCTTGTTAAAAGTTAATTTGTGGAATTTCTTTCCTTCTTAATGCATTTGAGCCAATCAGTTGTGCTGTGACAAGGTGGGGGTGGTATACAGAATATAGCCCTATTTGGTAAAAGACCAAGTCCATATTATGGCAAGAATAGCTCAAATAAGCAAAGAGAATCAAGTGCATCATTACATTAAGACATGAAGGTCAGTCAATCCGGAAAATTTCAAGAACTTTGAAAGTTTCTTCAAGTGCAGTCGCAAAAACCATCAAGTGCTATGATGAAACTGGCTCTCGTGAGGACCGCCACAGGAAAGGAAGACCAAGAGTTACCTCTGCTGCAGAGGAAAAGTTCATGACAGTTACCAGCCTCAGAAATTGCAGCCCAAATAAATGCTTCACAGAGTTCAAGTAACAGACAAGTCTCAACATCAACTGTTCAGTGGAGACTGCGTGAATTAGGCCTTCATGGTCGAATTGCTGCAAAGAAACCACTACTAAAGAAACCAATAATAAGAAGAGACTTTCTTGAGCCAAGAAACACGAGCAATGGACATTAGACTGGTGGAAATCTGTCTTTTGGTCTGATGAGTCCAAATTTGAGATTTTTTGTTCCAACCGGTGTCTTTGTGAGATGCAGAGTAACCCATATTTATGCTTATTTATTTTAACTTGTGTGCTTTAACCATTTGTACATTGTTACAACAATGTATATATATAATATAACATTTGTAATGTCTTTATTGTTTTGAAACTTCTGTATGTGTAATGTTTACTGTTAATTTGTATTGTTTATTTCACTTTTGTATAATATCTACCTCACTTGCTTTGGCAATGTTAACACATGTTTCCCATGCCAATAAAGCCCCTTGAATTGAATTGAATTGAATTGAGTAGGTGAACGGATGATCTCCACATGTGTGGTTCCCACCGTGAAGCATGGAGGAGGAGGTGTGATGATACTTTTCTGGTGACACACAGTGATTTATTTAAAATTCAAGGCACACTTAACTAGCATGGCTACCACAGCATTCTGCAGCGATACGCTATCCCATCTGATTTGCGCTTAGTGGGACTATCATTTGTTTTCAACAGGACAATGACCCAACACACCTCCAGGCTGTGTAAGGGCTATTTGACCAAGAAGGAGAGTGATGGAGTGCTGCATCAGATGACCTGGCCTCCACAATCACCCGACTTCAACCCAATTGAGATGATTTGGAATGAGTTGGAACACAGAGTGAAGGAAAAGCAGCCAACAAGTGCTCAGCATATGTGGGAACTCCTTCAAGACTGTTGGAAAAACATTCCAGGTGAAGCTGGTTGAGAGAATGCCAAGAGTGCACAAAGCTGTCATCAAGGCAAAGGGTGGCTACTTTGAAGAATCTCAAATATAAAATATATTTTGATTTGTGGTTACTACATGATTCCATATGTGTTATTTCATAGTTTTGATGTCTTCAATATTATTCTACAATGTAGAAAATAGTAAAAATAAAGAAAAACCCTTGAATGAGTAGGTGTGTCCAAATTTTTGACTGGTACTGTATATGGACCACAAAGTAATGAAACTGCTATTTCTCTACCTTATGGAGAGTATAAATGCTTTACACTGGAGAAAGCTCAGAAAAACAACCTGCAGGAGAGACAAATAAAAATATATTTTTTGTTTTTTAAAATAATTTTCTTCTAATGTAAAAGTTGAATATCAGTTGGCATAAATCCTGACATCATGCAACACATTGAATTGTTGAATTTTCATCTTATGCACCGTTATATATCCTTTGAATAGCTATGACAAATTGAGCCTGAAGCAGCCTGCAAACCGCCACTTAACAAATTAATTGTGTTAAACAATGCGCGCCGTAGGTCGCTGAATCAGGGGATCCAGGGGGTGTGGTCTTTTGTGCAGAAACTGTTGATGGGCATATGTAATGACTGGTAGAAATACAATAGATCTACTCATGTGTGTATCCATTTGGAGAGAGGGAGGGCCAGTCCCTCCTCCAATAGCAGCAAGTGTGCAACAGTTTGACAGTAGGGTTGCTCACACTAACTCCCATTCAGCCCTTATTGATCTTTGATAACAGAGAAAGGCCTCTGGGTCAGTCGGTCCTTCAGAACCTTGTGACCTAGATACACACACACACACACGCACACACGCACACGCACACACCCACAACTGGGCATATGGTCTTTTCACAGCGTCCTCTGCATCTGCAGACAATTTGCATAGGGGCCTCTAATTGAATATCTACAAAACCATCACCAACCTCCTTTCATATTCCCAAGACCCCTAAATGTCAGTCATTTATTTACTTATATATGTATGAGTGTGTGTACACTAGCGCACTCACACTCCTTTGTGAGTGAGACGTGTGGGTGGGTGGGTACGTTAAGAGCGTTGCGTGTGTGTAGTGTGTGTGTGTGCGTGTGTGTGCATGGGAAAGCACACCAAAAGAAAACAGATTGGCCCATATATCAAGACTAATGATCGTTAATTGAGGTAATGAATAGAGAGTAGCAAGAGGGCCTATTGCCACAGGCTGGTAAACGTTAACAAAACTATTGATTGCTGGAGAGGGAGGTGAAGTGCTTCTGACACGAGCTTGCCAGAGACAGACCAGCTGGTGCCACATTGTCAACATGGACAATGAGAATGTAATTGGCTTCTGTATCTCTCTTTGAAAAAAGGGTGGGAAACGTTGGGTAAAGGAAAAATGTTAGGCTTTTGAACTGTCCGGTTGAGTTAAGATCCCTTATTAAAGATTTTAGTAACACCCTGTGTCTTCATATAATTATTTTTAGATGATTAAGTTTGGGATATCGGGTAAAAACAAATTAGTATTACTTTGAATTCAGTATTACTTTGATTTCAATATTGAAAAATATAAGCATGAATATTGAAAATATAAAATGTTTGATTTGGGCAATTTTGTCAATATATTGTTGAGCATAATTCCTGAGGAAAGAGCATCAACTCAGTCTTTGGGACCCCAAGGGGTGCACGTTTAGTTTTTTGCCCTAACACTACACAGCTGATTCAAATGATGATGATGCTTAGTTTATTATTTGAATCAGCTGTGTAGTGGTAGGGCACAAACCAAAACGTGCACCCCTTGGGGTCCCGAGGAAGCATTAGAAACAGAGTGAATGTGAAAATGGATTCAAAATGGCTGCCCTCTGCTGGTGATTTGCAGGATGTGCAATGATACAAGTAAAAGGAGGGCTGTGATTGGTTATATTGCCTACTATGCCAATTTCTCTGTATCATATGGGCACTAACTTTAAAACTAGCAGAGATCTCATTCTGGAACTTTGATATGCCCGTAGAGTAGATTATGTTCAACAATATATTGAAAAATTTGCCTTTTTTATTGCATAAAACACATTTGTATACTCCCGGAAACAGGAACTCCATATAGAAAACAATAGTATTTTTTATTAGTGAATTTACATGTATGAATATGACATTTTACCATTAACATAACTACATTTAAGAGGACAAATGGTTTTCTTTATCCTTATTATAGTTAAGGAAACCGAGCAGTACATTTTCCCATAATAAAGAAAAGTCATCAAGAATATTTTAAATTATACATCTACAAATATCTTCCAATAATCTCTTTACATGCAGACAATGCCAAAATAAATGCCAAACTGTTTCTGGATGCTCACTAGGCAAGTCAGTTAATTACAAATTCTTATTTACAATGACGGCCTACACCAGCCAAATCCGGAAGACGCTGGACCAATTGTGCGCCTTCCTATGGGACTCCCAATCACAGCCGGTTGTGATACAGCCTGGAATCAAACCAGGGTGTCTGTAGTGATGCCTCAAGCACTGAGATGCAGTGCCTTAGACCGCTGCGTCACTCGGGAGCCCCAAGTAATGTGCATGTGTTTTCTGAGTTTCTTCAGGTAATTATTTGCAGGGTTATACTTATGGATAATTCTGAAAGAGACCTGTTTGACCATGTTAACAAGCAAGTATTTGTGTGCTAATGACCAAACCTTTTTCCAACAGACAAAAGTAGTCCAGTAAATTGGGACTACGGAATAGATATGACATCCCTTTGAAATAAAGCACCTACAGATATTTTATTGTTCCGAGGGAGCAAGGATCCCCCCCCCCCCTACTGGAGACTCAAGAAGGTGAGGGCTGGTTACACTTTTAAACAGCATGGGAGTTCCGGATGGAATAGCATCAAAGACTATTTATTCCAACTTTTTATAATGAACAAATTCTTATTTAAAATGAGATTGAGACGGCCTACCCCGGCCAAACCCTAACCCAGATGACACTGGGCCAATTGTGCGCCTATGGGACTCCTAATCACGGCCGGTTGTGATACAGCCTGGAATCGAACCAGGGTCTGTAGTAGTGACGCCTCTAGCACTGAGATGCAGTGCCTTAGACCGCTGTGCCACTCGGGAGCCCCTGACTATGGCGAACTGTCTAGGTAACAGGGATTTTGTAAAGAGATACACATTTTTAATGATTGAGTAACAACCCTTATGCATTATACATGTTTTACCAGTAAGATATCATTATAATCAAATCAGTTCTTAAAAAACAAATTTCTATAAGAAATATACTTATTGTTCTAAATGAAATACCTCTGTCAGAATTTGTTTAAATATTTTAATTACCACACTAAGAACACTTGTCTGCAGATCATTTTGTAGGAATCTTATCAATGTTACAGTTACAAAACTAATAAAATTGAAGCTATCAAAACGGGAGAAGATATGCAGCGTTCAAAACAAATTGGAACTGACTACTGTGTGTTCAAAACAACTGCGAACTCTGAGGAAAAAAACGAGTTTCGACTGGGAAAAATCGTTTTTAACAGTTATCCAACTCGGAAATTCTGGCATCTTTCTAGAACTCCGTCTTTTCGACATGAAGATCACTGATGTCATGATTGGATCTCGTTTTTTTCAGAGTCCGCCGTTGTCTTAAAAACACCAGGCAGCTCTTTGGTATTTTCTTCCCACATCATCACCACACACTGACATAATTAAACAGAGACTATTTGTGTTTCAATACAAATGGGGTTCCCAGTTGCCTTGAACGCATTTAAGTCGGAGATTTCCGAGTTCCCAGTTGTTTTGAACGCGGTATCGGGGGTTGGGTTGAGGCAGCGATGTTAGAGAAAGGATAGGGCAGTGGAGGAACTTATAACGCCTCACCCAGCAGACTGTCGACCAATTGTGTTCACGTTCTCATGATGCGTCACGCGGTTGCTAAAGTAATCGTCAAGCAATCACTTCTCAAAGTCAGGGTATGAGTCAAGAAACCTGTCTACTTTCCTCAAAAGTACGTAATGTCACGATTCCAAAAGCTATACGCTATTACAGAGAAAAGTTAATTCTCCCACATCCGGAAAATGTTTGGAATGGTGTAGTTCTGTTAACTAAATAAATGCTAATGTTGGTTTTTTGATAGCTCTCCTTGTCCCAGAATTGACCAGAATGCACCGCGCGGCCCATTGACGACGCATGAGCAACGTGTTCTATGAGCGTTCATAAAATTCCAATGGAGTTTCCCCTTCTCCTCAAAAGTCTCTGGTTGATTTTCGCGCACCAAGCTAATTATTTGACATATCGTGAGTATTAGTCAAGCCATCGTCCGAAATAGGAATATCGAACATGCAACTGGAATCAGAATAAGTAGCTACTTATGATCCACGCATAGGTATGTATCCATCTTTTGTTTTGTAAGTTGTCTTCAATATCAGCAAGCCAGGGACAAAGCCAGTTACAGTAGCTTGCTAGCTGCGAATACATTTGACATCTCTCACAGCCCTAAAATACAGTGACAGTTAGCCTGCCACTATTCTAGGTACATACGATATCATACTAGCAATGCAAAAGTGAAAAACCCACCCCATGTCTTGTCTTACAGAAGTCACAGGTCAAGAGAAACTTAGCCCTTGATAATAACTCTCAGTTCCATTACACATTGAGTCATTGTTGGACAAAGGCATCTTCTGTAGGGCCCGGGGGAAGTTTTTGTTAAAATTCCCGACGCTTGGTCTGAACACTAACATAAAAGCATAAGGACCGTATCTTTCATATCAGCGAGAAAACATATCCAAAACGTTAAATTAATTCAAACATTGATAGGATGTGTTCTCACACGGCAATATCGCCATGTTACAGCGCTTGTTTACGGAAGACAACGCGACCACCTGTGCTAATTACCTTTTTATAAACTGTGTGGTTCGAGCCCTGAATGCTGATTGGCTGACAGCCGTATACCACGGGTATGACAACATGTATTTTTACTGCCCAAATTACGTTGGTAACCAGTTTATAATAGCAATAAGGCACCTCAGGGGTTTGCGGTATATGGCCAACATACCAGGCTAAGGTCTGTGTCCAGGCACTGTATCGTGGCTAAGAACAGCCCTTAGACGTGGTATATTGGCCATATATCACACTCTCTTGTGCCTTTTATGCTTAATTTAATTAAAAACTGGTTTGTTCCAGCCCTGAATGCTGATTGGCTGACAACCGTGGTATATCAGACCGTATACCACAGTTATGCAATTTCTTTTTACTCCCCTAGTTACGTTGGTAACCAGTTTAATAGCAATAAGGCACCTCAGGGGTTTGTGGTATATGGCCCACGTACCACAGCTAAGGGCTGTGTCTAGGCACGTCGTGATGCGTCGTGCCTAAGAACCCCCCCTCACACGTGTGTTATGTCATGACATACCTTGATCACCGATTGCAATGTGCCTTTTGTTATGTAAATCGGATGTTAAATGATGTGAAACGAGTGCCGCTTTAACACCTGATTTACTTAACAGAAGGCACAGGTAAGTCATGACATTGCACAAGTGGATGGGGGGGCTTTCCTCATTTGTTGTCTATTGCGCCTCTATTGTTCCTCAAGCAAGGGGGAGGCCGGTGACATCACGAGCAAGGCACTTAATTTAGATTTTGTTTACCTAGTCAGCTGGGGGATTTGAACCGTGACGTTTCAGTTACTGTCCCAACGCTTGTCCCAACGCTTGTCCCAACCACTAGGCTACCTGCCACTCTTTGAATGCCATACCCCTTGAGGTTTAGTCGTCTAAAAAAACACATTTGCTCAAAAAAATGTTTTCTCCCATTAGTGTCTGTACTTTTACTGTATTTATATTTGGGATATCACTTTTCAAAAGAAAAAGTTCCAAAATCACTGGAGAACGTCTTTTAAATGTAGTTATGTAGCTTACTAGTTGGAACAGTTTCTACATTCTAGTGATATCATTGAAAAGCTTAAAATTATGAGTACAGGTGGCCTAGCTAGCTAAACCTTGATGACCTCCTTGATGTCAATTATTTAACAGCTTTCTATCAGATGGCTAACTGCTGTATGTCTGTTTCATTTATAGGAGGAACAACAGATTGAACAGCCAGCCTTTAGTTCTGTATGGAACTGCAGAATGTGCCTTACACACACCAGTCACCATGAGGTTACCGAAGATTGCCAGTGTTTTTGTCTTCTTGGGCTGCCTGGCAGCTTACCTGATCTTTGTTACGCACCACTATGATGGTGTAAGGCCAGCCATCTCCAAAATACCACCTCACTTCCACCCCAGATTGGGCTTGTCGGGCAGCCCGAACAGACCAACCTCCTCAGAAGTGGTCAGCGGACGTTCCCAGTACGGAGTTATGTTTGATGCTGGGAGCACAGGGACAAGGATCCATGTCTTCAAGTTTCAACTGGAGGACAATGGTACGGTACATGTGATAACAAATATTACACCCCTTGCCTGGGAGAGGTAGAAAATAATGTCAAAAGTTTACTTCCATACCACTCAACCCGAAAATGTATATTGGCTCTATTCCATCCATTCATGGTATGTTTGGGTGCATGTACATAGAATAAGCTGCATCTGCAAATGTAGTTTACCAAAAGGAATCAATTAAATGTAAGTTTCTGCATTGCTTTTAGCATTTGTCAGCCATGTGAGGCAGCAAAAAGTATTAATTACAGATTTGAATTCATGTGAGAAGGCTTTCAGGCTTAATTTGTATTATGTGATGTTGCCAGTACAAAATGCACAAATTCATTACTCCATTTAGAGCCGCATATTAGGCTTACGCTGCCTCATATCTGGAATCCAACAAAAAAAAAAGTTTCTGTAAAGCTTCGCCAAATGGCTTAGTTATCGCATTATTTCAACATTAAGATAAATCACATAAGTGCTGTTTTGGCGTTATTGTTAAATCTATGATTGTTATTCTAATGGTTACCAAGCACCTGCTGTTTTTATGTTGAAATAACCTTAATTGTTTTGCACAGACATGTCAGTAGATCATAAGCATCACAGAAGAAATGTATAAATTCTGACAAGATCGAACAAGTCACTTATTAAGGCAGTGTTATGTAGGCTACTGTATAATAGCACGCAGCTTGCCATGGATCTCTGCCTTTGTGGTAACTATTAGCATTTTTAAAATCGACATTATCACCCTACAATTCCTATTAAATTGTGAAATAAGTATTTCTCTGCAGTGGGCTTTATACAACTTTTTTGTTTTTGTCTTTTTTTCCCCCACAGAAGCTCCTAAATTGGCACATGAAACATTCAGAGCAATAAAACCAGGTCTATCTGCATATGCTGATGATCCAGAAAAGGTAATCAACTTCATGTACAGTGCAATCGGAAAGTTTTCAGACCCCTTTTTCCACATTTTGTTACGTTACAGCCTTATTCTAAAATGGATTAAATAAAAATATTTTCTCAATCTACACACAATACCCCATAATAACAAATTGAAAACAGGTTTATACATTTTTGCAAACTAGACAGAAATACATTATTTACATAAGTATACAGACCCTTTGTTATGAGACTCAAAATTGAGCACAGGAGCATCCTGTTTTCATTGATCATCCTTGATGTTTCTACAACTTGATTAGAGTCCACGTGTGGTAAATTCAATTGATTGGACATGATTTGGAAAGGCACACACTGGTCTATATAAGGTCCCACAGTGCATGTCAGAGCAAAAACCAATCCATGAGGTCGAAGGAATTGCCCGTATAGCTCCGAGACAGGATTGTGTCGGGACACAGATCTGGGGAAGGGTACTAAAACATTTCTGCAGCATTGAAGATCCCAAAGAACACAGTGGCCATCATTCTTAAATGGAAGAAGTTTGGAAGCACCAAGACTCTTCCTAGAGCTGTCCACCCAGCCAAACTGAGCAATCGGGTGAGAAGGGCCTTGGTCAGGGAAGTGACCAAGAACCCAATGGTCACTCTGACAGAGCTCCAGAGTTCCTCTGTGGAGATGGGAGAACCTTCCAGAAGGACAACCATCTCTGCAGCACTCCACCAGGGACTGGGAGACTAGTTAGGATCGAGGGAAAGATGAACAGAGAAAAGTACAGAGATATCCTTGATGAAAACCTGCTCCAGAGTGCTCAGCACCTCAGACTGGGACGATGGTTCACCTTCTAACAAGACAACGACCCTAAGGACACAGCCAAGACAACGCAGGAGTGGCTTCGGGACAAGTCTCTGAATGTCCTTGAGTGGCCCAGCCAGATCCCGGACTTGAACCCAATCGAACATCTCTTGAGAAACCTGAAAATATCTGTGGACGCTCCCCATCCAACCTGACAGGGCTTGAGAGGATCTGCAGAGAAGAATGGGAGAAACTCCCAAGTACAGGTGTGCCAAGCTTGTAGCGTCATACCCAAGAAGACTCGAGGTTGTAATCACTGCCAAAGGTGCCTCAACAAGAACTGAGTAAAGGGTCTGAATACTTATGTAAATGTCATATTTCTGGTTTTTATTTTTGATACATTTGCAAAAAATTCTAAACCTGTTTTTGCTTTGTCATTATGGGGTATTGTGTGTAGATGGAGGAACAAAAACGAACTCTAAAATGTATTAAAAGGGCTGTAACGTAACAAAATGTGGAAAAAGTCAAGAGGTCCGAATACTTTCCGAGGACACTGTATAATGACAAAAAGCTTTGTGCCACATCTACAGCTAACAGTCCTGAAAGTAGGCCATTTCTTATTGCTCTGACTATCTTTTGAAATCTGATCTCTTGCCTTCTCTGTGGGTTGTTTCTCAGTGTAAAGAAGGGATCTTGGAGCTGTTGGAGGTGGCCCAGGACAGCATTCCCTCCTCAGTGTGGAGCAGCACTCCTCTGGTCCTCAAGGCCACCGCAGGCCTTCGCCTTCTGCCTGGGGAGAAGGCCACACACCTACTGGACAGGGTGAGCCTTTCGCCGCTGGTCACTGTCTGTGGACTCACTGCATAGATAGATGACCAGACCACAAACACTGCACAATCCCCACTCACACCCTGTGGAGTTATCTTTCGTGTTAGCCGTCTTGTTACATTTCACTCTGATTTCCGACTTTACACTGTAAAAGTTGTGATGGAAAGAGAATGTAGGTTGGTAGCAGTCAAGGCATGTGTTGCCCACTTAGAAATTAGCTAAGCAATGTAATTGCATAACATGTCTACATTCACCCCTAACTGTAATACTATCAGCTGAAAGCAATTATTGTCTTGAGTTTATTGCATAAGTGACCTGTTATGCGCTAGTTTTATCGCCTGTCAGTGTTCCGGATCCTCCACTGCTCACACATCCTCCTCTCCACCTCTCTCTTTCTCCATTTAGTAGCCTATAACAGATTCAGATAAGGACGACACATCCTAAACATATAATAGTGCTATGTAGTTGTTAATTGACCTGTTGCATTGATCCCTCTACATGGCAGTGTTTCCTCACCCTAACGCTTTGTACAACGAAGTGAGGTGTGGCTTGAATTCAATCTAAATAGTCAATTACGTAAATAATCTACATGCATGTATTGAAAAAAATAGTTTTATTATAGAAAGAATGTACCTGGAGAATGCATGTGGAAACCAGCTTCCAAACATGATTGTGAACTTACCTAAAGCTTTCTATCAAGGTGAGAGAGGTGTTTGTGGAGTCTCCATTCCTGTCCAGAGGGGACAGTGTGTCCATAATGGATGGCGCTGATGAAGGTATGTCTGGCCTTCAACCACCTGTAGTTTCACAAAACACTTCCTTCCTGTGCAGGTATTTCTAGTGTCATGGTAGGGCTGTGACGGCCGTGGAATTTTGGATGACTGTTACTGGTCAGCAGTAACAGTCATTCCTGCAGAAACGGAAAGAATGCCCGGGCGTCCTGTCTTCAGTCAGCTGTTTTTTCCCCCACAGTTATGACAGTTAATTTATTTACTACGTCACATATGTGCACCACGTCATTGCTCTCTCGCTCTGCATCTTGCTGTCTGTCACTCAAATGGCGAGGGGCTAAAGCTCATTGGCCGGAACTCTAATTGCTAGTGGGGTGGCCCACGTGGGGTAAAATGTAGGGAAAATGGCACCACACATTTTCCGGTAAATAGTGTCTTTCAAACTAGGGATTTGTCGGTAAGACAGTAATTCTGCTCATCGATTACGCATGGTATGAACTACACATCGACACATCCAGCCCAAAGCAGGAGGTTTAAAGAATACTTACTAGTCACCAAAGTTCCGGAGCATGTCTTCAACACTTTACACTTACGGGAATTGGCCTATATGGATAGGGCTAGATTTAAGTGTTAATTACAGAAGAAATTAGTATTTCTATAAATATAGGGGCCAATGTGTGACATCAGGGTCAACATTTCTAAATGGTTTGATATACATTTCAATATGATTTTCTTGCAGCTTCACGTGTAGTTACAAGAATAAAAGTCTAGGTAGGCACAATGAGACTAACTCCACCTAGCAACAACAAAACATCTACATGTCATTGAAAATGTCACAAGAAACATAGACACAGCATGTTTATTTCTCATGAATAGTTGCCAGGTCTTTTTGTGCTTTAGTCAACTTCTCCATCATTTATAGCCATGCTAAACATTGCTGAAGAATGAAAAAGATCAACAGCATTTATGTTTTAATAGTTGATATAATACAATCATTAATCAGTAAACTCTTCAAGCATTGTGTGTGTGTGTGTGTCTGTCTGAGAAAACTAACAGTCAAATTCTTGCTTCCTCTGTCCTTGTTTTCTCCACTCCTTGCCTCTTCTTGAAAGTGCATTGTTGCCTGAGGGGAGGAACTTTCACTCCTCTCCCCCAATGTGCTTTGAGAAGGAGAGGAATGGGGGAAACCCATTGGATAAGGTGAGAGGGGAAGGACCTCTGACCTTCTCATAAAATGATTTTTGAGAAAGATGAGGAAAGCAGATGCAACGAATCAAGGAAATGCAAGGACAGAGGAAGCAGGTACTTGACTGCTATTAAAGCCTCTATGCAGTTGTTGTAATTATATTTTTAAATCATCACTGTATGTCTAATAAATCACTGTTTATTTAATGAAAATAACTCATTTGTAATTTATTTCCCTGAGCCTCCTTTGGCCCTTCAAATGCTCAGTGTGGGTGTTGGGAAACAAATTAAGATATTTACACACACACAGCCCTGATTGGCTGATAGGATGGTCTAGAGCCCACCCACTTACCCAGATGAACAGACATTGGTCTGTTATAGTCAGATCACATTGTGATGTCATGATATGGGCCAAAAGTTCCATCCCACCTGAACAGGCTGATACTTCAGGCAGTTTTTTTTCAAACAGCTCTTACACATAAGGGCATTATCATCATTTTCACAATATCAGTGTTATTTCGACCTCATCAGGGCTGGGACGATACCAGTATCGCGATACTCATTAGTATCGCGGGCAAGGAAATAAGATGCTTAGCGGATTTTTACTTCGTTAGGAAAACGGCACTAATGTTGGAAACAAACATGTCATCCAGAGTCACAGTTATTTATTTTCCAAGCTATAGCACACTATTTTACATACAGCAGGTTTTTAAAGGAGTTATAGTTTGGTGTGCTTCATGTTTTCATTTTTGCCATGGAAAAAATATTGCTTTACTGATATCATCCCATCCCTACCTCATAGTGTGTGTGAGTGGAGATATTTTTTTGGGGGGGGAAATCAATTTCACTGCACCTTTAGCATTTTTAGACTGTGCCAGACTGATTGCGCTAACATAATACCCATAGCCTATCCAGAAACAACCCCTAGCCCCTACTTCCCAGAGGCTGGACACTTGTGGAGATCTGAGAGGGATTGATGGGTGGTAACATGGTCAGAGCTCCACCTTACCCTCTGAACGGCTTGGTGTAATTTTGTCGGGATTGCTTACACCTGTCCAATCTTCTCGGATCTCCACTAGTGTTTAAGGGTAGGGGCTTGGGGTTGTTTCTGGACAGGACCCCACAACCCTCCGGGTGTGTGGTGGACCTACAGCACTACTCGAGGCATTGGTTGAATGCTTTATTCCATTTCTATACACAGGTGTAAGCTGGACACACCCACGGCACCTTATCAGGGTGATCAGACAGTTCTGGGTAGCTGAAGACCTGCTGTAAACAGTGAAATAATATTTTCCCATGTCTACTATTCACACCCAGGCTTCATTCCAGCTAGCTAGATGTGCAACCACTGACTAACTATAGCTAGGGGCATATCTCTAGTCTAGCAATAGATACTGTTGTTTTGGCTTTATGGCATCAGTGAATAAGATAACCAATGGTAAGTTAGGTAGCTAGGATTTACAATAGCAGCAGTTTATTAATAAGTCAATACACACAATCTTATGCAGAAATGTAAAAATCATACTTTATCTTGGCACTGTGGTGTGGTATGGGCAGCTATTCATTGATTAGTTAATAGATCATAGATTCATAGAATGGAGGTAGAAGGGTTAACTCCAACTTTGAAAGGACAGGAAGTTGTGCACTTAACCAATGACTGGCATTCCACATTTAACTCGCCACATGTGAAAATCAAAATATATTTTATTGGTTTTATATGCAAAACCGAAAATCAAGCAATCATTTTTTTGTTCTATAAAAAAATGAATAAACAAGCCGTTTTCAAGTTCCCGATTGCTCCCGAGTGGCGCAGTAGCCTAAGGCACTGCATCTCAGTGCTAGAGGCGTCATTACAGATCCTGGTTCGATTCCAGGCTGTATCACAACCATCCGTGATTGGGAGTCCCATAGGGCGGTGTACAATTGGCCCAGCGTCGTTAGGGTTTGGCCGGGGTAGGCCATCATTGTAAATAAGAATTTGTTCTTAACTGACTTGCCTAGTTAAATAAAGGTACAAAAAATAAAAAGCTCTGAAAACAAAAGATCAAAACGTACAGGACTGTAATCTTACCTCCGGAATCATGACAATGTTGTCCACGACCTAGGCTAATTATCTTGACTGCTGTAACATAGACACAAATGTTCAGTCAATTGTGCAGTGCCGTAACATAGACATAAATGTTCAGTCAATTGTGCAGATCAACATTAATTTGAGCACATTGGTTGTTCAATCGCGTGCAGTATCACGCCAGCTCTATCACTTGACTGTCATTCAGAAAATCCTTTCCAAAATCGACGATCATTTCCCCACATAACTAAACAGCCGGAGATCATATGCGCATCAAACAACTATTATGCATAATTATTGAAGAACCCTGTTAATGACAGTATCGATTTGTCTTGATTCATCATGTTAAAGTAATGCTTTCTGTTAGAAGCATTCGGTTTTCAATCCATACATTATTTGGGATATGTGTGCCCATAAACTGTTTGCACAACATAACATAGGGAGCATCCCAAACATGCTCAATGGGTGACATGTCTGGTGAGTCTGCAGGCCATGGAAGAACTGGGAACATTTTCAGCTTCCAGGAATTGTGTACAGATCCTTGCGACATTGGGCCATGCATTATCATGCTGAAACATGAGGTGATGGTGGCGAATGAATGGCACGACAATGGGCCTCAGGATCTCGTCACAGTATCTCTGTGCCTTCAAATTGCAATCGATAAAATGCAACTGTGTTCGTTGTCCGTAGCTTATGCCTGCCTATACCATAACCCCAACCCACCATGGGGCACTCTGACAACATTGACACCAGCAAACCGCTCACCCGCACGTGGTCTGTGGTTGGACGTACTGCCAAATTCTCTAAAACAACGTTGGAGGTGGCTTATGGTAGAGATATGAACATGCAATACTTTGGCAACAGCTCTGGTGAACATTCCTGCATTCAGCATGCCAATTGCACGCTCCCTCAACTTGAGACATCTGTGGCATTGTGTTGTGACAAAACTGCACATTTTAGTGGCCTTTTATTGTCCCCAGCACAAGGCGCACCTGTGTAATGATAATTCTGTTTATTCAGCTTCTTGATAATCCATCCACCTGACAGGTGTGGCCTATCTTGGCAAATGAGAAATGCTCACTAATAGGGATGTAATTTTTGCACAATATTTGAGTATTATTTTAAAAATGTTTTATTTCATGCTCATGAAACATGGGACCAACACTTTACACGTTGCATTTATATTTTTGTTCAGTGTAATTCTTAATCTATTCATATGAAGAAGAAAAAGGCAAATTATTATGAATGACTTTGTAACAGCTCCAAACAGTTGTCCACTGCAAGAAATGCTCACTGGTACTCTTATTTATAGAAAGACCCAAATATGAAATGCATAGGCATGGTAGCAATTAAAAGGAAACAGTTTGGAGATTATGGGTAATTTATTAGACCAAAATTGAGGACACAATAATTCACCTGAAACAAGACTAAATCCAAACATTACACTGTTAATTTTATTTGCATTCTACATTTACTGTACTTTTTGCCACATTTGTTAATGAAATCTGAAGTCTGTGGGGTAGGTGCAACAGACAAAAAAATTACAAGGGTTTGAGTGAGAGGACACACACCTCTCCAAAGTGTGCGAGGAAGGGTCTTCAACTATAGGGTGCTTTTTTTTAAGCTCTCCTAGATGTGCTGTTGAGGAACTAAAGCAAGCACACTTGTAGTTTTGTTTGGAACACAACTCTAAATCCCCGCCATCACACAATTATTGTTTACGCAATCCAAAAACGGCCCATTAAAAATCACAATCTGGATCAAGTGGGCAACATTTGAAAGCTTGTTCATTTGCGAACATGACTAGTTAAGTTATGAAATACAATCTTAGTGTTAGGCTTTCACAGGGCAGTTCAGAGAGGTATATCATAATTTTGGTATGCTTAGAAAGGAGTTCCGCTGCAAATTTGTCACAATAGACAAACAGGCCCATTCTGTTCAGAACAACCCAGGGTATGACGCCATGTCTTCTTGTAACTGTACATGAAACAAACATTTCTAGGTTTTTCTTTAATCTTGCATGATGAATTGGCATCAAAAGGAAATAAAGCCTTTTTAAGTGAGCAGAAATTGGTGAACAGCAGTTATCATAGGACTGGATCCTTGAGTAGGATTTTTCTGCACCACTAACTAGGTTTCCATCCAAGTGGCGACAGATTTTCTTGCGAATATATAAAATAAAAAAATCTGCATAAAGACAAGATGCACATTTTCCCACCAGTGGTGTTTCCACCAAACGGACTTGTTGCAAATAAAAATCAGTGCGTAATGTAGAGCACTCAAAATGTACTTTCTTGTGTACGTTTTCATGTACCGAATAAAAATCTCAATGTGTTTCCATTGCATTTTTATTTTATTTATTTTTTTATCCCATTTTCTCCCCAATTTTCGTGGTATCCAATCGCTAGTAATTACTATCTTGTCTCATCGCTACAACTCCCGTACGGGCTCGGGAGAGACGAAGGTCGAAAGCCATGCGTCCTCCGAAGCACAACCCAACCAAGCCGCACTGCTTCTTAACACAGCGCGCCTCCAACCCGGAAGCCAGCCGCACCAATGTGTCGGAGGAAACACCGTGTACCTGGCCCCCTTGGTTAGCGCGCACTGCGCCCGGCCCGCCACAGGAGTCGCTGGAGCGCGATGAGACAAGGATATCCCTACCGGCCAAACCCTCCCTAACCCGGACGACGCTAGGCCAATTGTGCGTTGCCCCACGGACCTCCCGGTCGCGGCCGGCTGCGACAGAGCCTGGGCGCTCCATTGCATTTTCAACTCTACTGATAGTTTTGTCACAAACTGTTGAGTTAAATAGCAAATGTGCCTACTTTGGTCTTGACACGTGCACTTTAGCCAACAGCATGCAGATACAGTGCAGGTTAGTGCTTTTTGAGGTCTGTTTTGGTTAAATTATAAAAATAATCACGGATTTTGGTTTCTGTAAAAAGAAAATATATTACATTAAAATGCACTAATTATTATGTGGGTTGAATGATGTAACAACACCGAATAAATCAATTCATAAAAGTTCCATGATGGTAGTGACCACATTACTTCTTATTACTATTAACCATAATTTATTCACATTACTTTAATCAAATATTTCAGTTGTGTATTACTTTTTATTTTTCTTTAAAACATACAATATACTTGCAGTGAAGCCGCTCAACAACTACATCACATTAGTCATCTAACAGACTCACAGAAGCAACCAGGGTCAACGCCCTGCTCAAGGGCACGTCGACAGATCTCCCACAAGGTCAAAAAATGGGGACCCGAACTAGCGATCCATCATTCACCGGCCCAAGCTCCCAACCGCCAGGCCACCAGCCCTCCAACACCCCTCCCACAGTTCCCCAAGAGCTGCCCCTCAAGCATCCAAGGCCCCCTCACCCCACAGAATTTAAAAAATAAATATTCCATTCCCCACCCCCAAGACCCCCCCACCCCCCAATGCACCAACAACCAACAAAATTAAAAGAAAGACCAAGGAAAACAAAAATGCAAAACACTAAAGACATCAAGGACAACAAAAATCATAACAGCAAGGCCAACTAAATATGTTTGAGTGCATGTATTGCACTATTTACATGTGTATGTGTACATGTGAGCATTTGAATGAGTGTGGATATGCATGTGTACAAACACCTGCACGGCATCAGCCTCAGGCAAACCGGCATTAGCTGTAAAAACACTGCCCCTCAGTGTCATTCAAACGTACTTTTTGTTATGTTAAAAAAAATTGTTTTTACTACATTTATTTTATTTGCTGACTTTATTATTTCATTCCAAGTCATCTCTACAGAGCTGCTGCCTATGCTGTCTGATAAAATCAGCATTTTAATAGTTCTTCAAAATAAACAAGGCATAGTTTTATGACTGCTGAATACCAATTATCAATCACGTAGATAATGTATTTTCAGTTTGAGATGCCTTGCGAAGCAACTGCTGTATATCTCTCTTGATCACGCGTTGTCTGTCTCTTTCATGAAGCAGGAGTAAAAGAAACACAGACCTGACGAGTAGATGCACAATGGATTATGGTCGTTGTAGTTTATTACAATGTTTTCTGCGCTAAACTATGTAGAACCGTGGCCTTTTGGAAACTACAACTCTTTACAACATTGCACAGTTTGGGCTTGATCTGATTTATCTCTAGAGAAACTGCACAATGTGTGCATTGAGCTCACAGAAAAAAACAGAACAAAATAAAATTCAAATAATTTAACTGACCTCAGTCAATTAGTTGTTTAAAAACCGACAAAGATTTCAGTTAGTTGCTCATCACTAGGCTAGTCTATATGATGATGTTATTATGGAAAGAGCGAGAATATTTTTGTCAAACTGCAAGCATCGATCATCATGTCAAAATAATAAGATCCTCAATATGTATTGGAAAGGGGCATTCAGCTCATCATGTGCACTTTAACCACCCTGTGAAGTTCATAATAACTTATTTCATCTGTAGCCTAAAACTGCATGGTGTCCCGAGTCGAGGACCACACACCATATCATCATGTGACTCCAAATTTACTTCGATATGATGGTTTATATCAATATTTGCACAAAAAGGCGTCTCCACCTCACAATTTATTTTACAGACACAAAAAGATCCCACCATGTCGAACGAACAAATTATATTCCGGCACTTATTAAATTGTACCAAGACTTCTTGTTTCCATCACAAACTGTTCTGTTTTTTATTTTATTTTAGACGGTATGACTTTACTCGTATGGAAACGTGTACGGAAATGTGGTTAGTGTTGCATTGGGTCTGAGAGAGCTAGAGAAGTCACTCAGTTTCACCTGACCCTGATTTTACCAATGCATACCAAGGGACTTAGCGAATTATGGAAAAGCAAGTTAACTTCATGTCAATCTACACTTTAACCTCCATGACTAATAATAGCAAAACTTTGACTTGAGTGCAGAACTACAGTAATACAATCACAAGTAATGGAGTTGGGCTTGGACTGGGACCCTCTTTGACCTTTAGAACCACACAGCCACTATTCCCATCTGTCTAGTGGGACGGCCAGATGATAGAGGCCCTCTCTGGTCCATTACTGGCTTGTTTGATCAACATCCAGCTGTTTGGTGGCAGGCAGGGCCACTGTGGCTATTAGGTTCTGGTCCTTTGCCCCGGCACTGACCCTTCAATTCTCTGCCAATACCGTGGGCATTGATGCTTTAATACTGTTGTTATATAGAAATAATATATACTTTGGTGTTTTTGTTGAAAGGCATGTTCGATATGGGCACAAGCAATACACAAAATATTTTAATCTAATCCTTTTAAAGTAGTTCATACAAGCAATTAGGGGACTGGAGGATAATGTTCAGTTTAATCTCTGCAAACCGATTATCCGCCATTCATTTCTGAGGCTGAATATTTTTTCTTCTTTCCCCAAGTTTATCAGCTTGTTACAGTGGAGGTGACCTGACCCTTGGAAAATGCATTTTATGATTACTGAATTAACTTTGAAGTTCACGTTTTTGTGCCTAATGGACACATTCCCCTGACGTCATTGCTGAGCTGAAATGCTAAACTCCCACTCGATCCATAAACGGATTTCGCCGCCTTATCAGTTAGATTTTTGCCACTCTTGCCCCAGACGCTTAGCCTAACAGAGATTACTCAGACTTCTCTGATTTGAACAGACTTGTTAATGCAAAAATTTAGTAGATTTTGAGGGATGCAGGACAGATGAAGTGAACAAAGTGTATGGTAGCTAAGTGACAGCGTATGGTAGTTTTGACTTATAGCACATCACTCTGTTTGAAGTTTGTTTGTAAATGTAAATTGCTTTTTAACATCCTACTGTAAAAGTCTATAAACTAGGAAAGGGTCATTAGTGTTGTTAAATGCATTGATGCACACAATGGAGTCATACTCAAAGTGCAAACAATGTGCAATATACACAACCGGTCAAAAGTTTTAGAACACATTCATTCAAGGGTTTTTCTTTATTTTTTACTATTTTCTACATTGTAGAATAATAGTGTAGACATCAAAACTATGAAATAACACATATGGAATCATGTAGTAAACAAAAAGTGTTAAACAAATCAAAATATATTTTATATTTGAGATTCTTCAAATAGCAACCCTTTGCCTTGATGACAGCTTTGCACACTCTTGGCATTCTCTCAACCAGCTTCACCTGGAATGCTTTGCAAACAGTCCTGAAGGAGTTCCCACATATGCTGAGCACTTGTTGGTTGCTTTACCTTCCCTCTGCGGTCCGACTCATCCCAATCTCAATTTGGTTGAGGTCGGGGGATTGTGGAGGCCAGGTCATCTGATGCAGCACTCCATCACTCTCCTTCTTGGTAAATTAGCCCTTACACAGCCTGGAGGTGTGTTGGGTCATTATCCTGTTGAAAAACAACTAAGCCCAAACCAGATGGGATGGCATATCGCTGTAGAATGCTGTGGTATCCATGCTTGTTAAGTGTGCCTTGAATTCTAAATAAATCACAGACAGTGTCACCAGCAAAGCACTCCCACACCATAACACCTCCTCCATGCTTTACGGTGGGAAATACACATGCGGAGATCATCCGTTCACCCACACCGCGTCTCACAATGACACGGCGGTTGGAACAAAAAATCTCCAATTTGGACTCCAGACCAAAGTACAACTTTCCACCGGTCTAATGTCCATTGCTCGTGTTTCTTGGCCCAAGCAAGTCTCTTCTTCTTATTGGTGTCCTTTAGTAGTGGTTGCTTTGCAGCAATTCGACCACAAAGGCCTGATTCACACAGAAGTAGGCATTGGTCTGAAGCCGAAAAATAAAGGAAATTCACATGAGCACCACAGTGCCTACTTCACCCATGCTCTACCAAGGTTTTCCAGCACACAGCTTTGATCTACTACAGTAGCTATGATGATCTATTGCACTTCAAACAATGTGTAGACAGGTTGCTTAGGATTCAAACCTTTCTTAAACAGCCTAAATTAGTGGTTTCTTTGCAGCAATTCGACCACAAAGACCTGATTCACACAGTCTCCTCTGAACAGTGTCTGTTCCTCGAACTCTGTGAAACATTTATTTGGGCTGAAATTTCTGAGGCTGGTAACTCTAATGCACTTATGCTCTGCAGCAGAGGTAACTCTGGGTCTTCCATTCCTGTGGCGGTCCTCATGAAAGCCAGTTTCATCATAGCGCTTGATGGTTTTTGTGACTGCACTTGAAGAAACTTTTAAAAGTTCTTAATTTTCCATATTGACTGACCTTCATGTCTTAGTCATGATGGACTGTTGTTTCTCTTTGCTTATTTGAGCTGTTCTTGCCATAATATGGACATGGTCTTTCACCAAATAGGGCTTTCTTCTGTATAACCCCCTCACCTTGTCACAACACAAATGATTGGCTCAAATGCATTAAGAAGGAAAGAAATTCCACAAAGTAACTTTTAACAAGGCACACCTGTTAATTGAAATGCATTCCAGGTGACTACCTCATGAAGCTGGTTGAGAGAATGCCAAGTGTGTCCAAAGCTGTCATCAAGGCAAACAGTGGCTATTTTAAGAATCTCAAATCTATTTTGATTAGTTTAACACTTTTTTGGTTACTACATGATTCCATATGTGATATTTCATAGTTTTGATGTCTTCACTATTATTCTACAATGTAGAAAATAGTAAAAAAAAATAAAAAAAACGTGAATGAATGTGTTCTAAAACGTTTGACCGGTAGATGACATACATTATGGCATAAACAGTGTCATCTCATTTGACCTAAATAGTTAACCTTAAGCACTGTTCCATGATCAACTTTAATACGTGTTTAAATGATTTCAATACAAACTATGTATACATGTTATACATGTATTATGAAGGATTGATTTAAGGGGGATGAGGTAAATCCCCATCTCTTTTTCTCCTCAAAGGGATCTCCGCTTGGATCACTGTCAACTTCCTCATAGGTGAGATGATTTCAAACTTTGATAACTGTCAGTTACTAATGGCATAAGTAGCATTGGTAAGGATCGATATAGATTAAGCTCCAAGATTAGGAGTACTATATGTAAGAGAAAATATATTCCATTGGGGATGTGACCATCTCTACCCAAATATGGTCAATATCTGAGTCAAAGGGTCAGGCCTTAGTGTGGTGTGGTGAGGGGTCAGTGTTTACTTGGCGTGACGGATTGAACTAAAGGCATCCTGTACTGACCCTACCACCCTCACCCTCCGGGGCCCTGGCCCCAAACTCAATGTTCTGAACAGGCTTAATTCTGGTACATAAACAGAACACCAGCGATATAGATTAATATTCTGGACAAGACATTTTGATTACCTGTTATTGGATTAGCCTAGCGCTGCATCCCCAGTTCCTCTTTGGTGACCACACTAGTACTGCCCCCCCACCCCACCCCCTCTTTCGCCCTCTCTCGCTCTCTCTGCAGGGGGTCTCCACAGCTCTGACACACCCACTGTGGGGATGCTGGATTTGGGAGGGGGGTCCACCCAGATCACCTTCTCCCCTCAGGATGAGGTACAATAAGGCATCTCTGTTTGATAGCGGACGCTCATGCCCAAAGACTGTCTCTCTCTCTCTCTCTCTCACACACACACACACACACACACACACACACACACACACAATGAAGCCAGATCTCTTCTCTAAAGCAACACAAACTACCAGGATGACCTCTCATTTTAGGGCTTAATCTGTAAATGCCACACTAATCCTAAAGGGCTGGTAAATAAACGTTGTTGGACATTAGGTTGGATGGGAGGGGAGGGGGGTTTCTTGTTCCTTAACTAGGTCAGGTCTTGTACACGAGGGATTGAGGACCAATTTACCATGTCATTACACTGCTTTTCAAAGAGTTTAAACTCTCCTGGCAAGCCGTTCACGCTTTAGGGATGAAATTGGTTTGCAGATTGCGGCAGTTTTTTCTCTCCTTATTGAGTAGATCCTTTTTGTCGGTTTGATGTCGAACAGCACAGTGTGACATGTTGTATAAGCTGTAACTGGTCACCCAGGAATTGCCAAGGTTAATATAAGAAAACATGTTTGATTCTGACGTTTACATCTAGAAATAATGTTTTGCTTGCAAATCTATACAGCCACACAATGATCATTTATGTTTTGCATCTTTTCTTCTCTCCAGAAGACCATCCAGACCTCACCCATCGATTACATGGCATCATTTCAGATGTTCAACAGCACCCACACACTCTACTCACACAGGTACTACCATGCACTGTGTTGAGACAGATAGTTGTGCTCTTTGGAAAGCCCTCTTCCCACTGGGTACACGCTGGTCATGATATTATGTTGAACCAATGTGGAATAGACGTTGAATTGATGTCTGTGCTCAGTGGGTTCTGTCTTTATGTCAAACCTGCTGTGTGGTGCATCCAGCTGCAAACTGGTCTATTTTGTCCTCTACCATGATTTAATTGGGGGAAACGTATTGTTATTTAAAACAAAAAAATATGTTTTAAGTGAGAAGTAGGCATTGGTCTGAAGCCGAAAAATAAAGGAAATTCACATGAGCACCACAGTGCCTACTTCACCCATGCTCTACCAAGGTTTTCCAGCACACAGCTTTGATCTACTACAGTAGCTATGATGATCTATTGCACTTCAAACAATGTGTAGACAGGTTGCTTAGGATTCAAACCTTTCTTAAACAGCCTAAATTAGTGGTTTCTTTGCAGCAATTCGACCACAAAGACCTGATTCACACAGTCTCCTCTGAGCAATGTCTGGTACTTGAACTCTGTGAAGCATTTATTTGGCCTGCAATTTCTGAGGCTGGTAACTCTAATGAACTTATCCTCTGCAGTAGAGGTAAGTCTGGGTCTTCCATTCCTGTGGCGGTCCTCATGAGAGCCAGTTTCATCATAGCGCTTGATGGTTTTTGTGACTGCACTTGAAGAAACTTCAAGTTCTTGAAATGTTCCATATTGACTGACCTTCATGTCTTAAAGTCATGATGGACTGTTGTTTCTCTTTGCTTATTTGAGCTGTTCTTGCCATAATATGGACTTGGTATTTTACCAAATAGGGCTATCTTCTGTATAACCCCCTACCTTGTCACAACACAACTGATTGGCTCAAACGCATAAAGAAGGAAAGAAATTACACAAAGTAACTTTTAACAAGGCACACCTGTTAATTGAAATGAATTCCAGGTGACTACCTCATGAAGCTGGTTGAGAGAATGCCAAGAGTGTGCAAAGCTGTCATCAAGGCAAAGGGTGTCTATTTGAAGAATCTAAAATCTAAAATATATTTTCATTTGTTTAACACTTTTTTGGTTTCTACATAATTCCATATGTGTCATTTCATAGTTTTGATATCTTCATTATTATTTTACAATGTAGAAAATAGTAAAAATAAAGAAAATCAATATCCATTGATTCTTGAAGAATATAACTTAGAAATGCCTCATGAGCTTAGTTCAACTGTCACACAACTGTCCATGAGAACCCAAAATATAAACTTGTTTTTCTCCAATGTTTATAAACATTGTAATGTAAACAAACACTGTATAGCCTCATAACATGGTTCAAACAATAATTGTTATATCATGGATGGTCAGTCCTTGCAGCCATAGCTCTGTCAATTAATCTGAGAGTGGTTACATTTCTCCAGGCCCATCCCTCAGCTTTTTACCAAAACAGAGGCGGGGTGTCCATTTTGTTATTGTTTCATCTGTGGATTTGCCCTTTAAACAGCTGCATATTATCAAGATAAAGTGTCACCAACAAAAAGGTAAACAATAGGCCTATAGCAAATACAGCATATGGCATTCATTTTTCATATGTAAATAGCACTTTTCAGTAGTGCTCGAAAGCATGCCATTCCATGAGCGCAGCATTTATTTTTCAACTCGAATCAATGAGTCCAATCAGTCCTCCATGACAACAAAATCATAAACAACAGAGTAGGGCTGGCTAATAAGTCGTTAGTTTTTGGGTTAAATCATTGAACTGTTTGAAAACCAATTTCTCCAGAATGTTGCTTAAGAATGGAAGGTTGGAGATTGGCCAAAAATTGCTGAGCATGTATGTGTCAACCAGGGAAAATAAATGCTTATTTAGGCCTACACCATCACTGGTATGAGACTGTATAGCTAGCTAAGTTTGCTCTGACCCAGTACATTTAGTAACTAGCTAGCCAGCTAACTAGCGATTAGCATTAGGGGCTAACACGATTTAGCTCAAACTTGCTTAGAAAAGACAAACTAGCTGTAAGAAACACAAACTAATAGTGTCATTATAGAGCACATGTGTGTGTATATTAAGAAGCAAAGTGGGAATAATATCATTATCATCAACATTGTTGCATGTGCTGCATTGACCGTGCAGACGGAACTAAAGTGTCTCGTGGTCAAGCAACAGCCGATGCGCTTCTTTTTTAATATATTATTTTATTTAACCTTTATTATTGAGTTACGGGGCAGGGCTAGGTCTGTGTGGAAAGCGGCATGGAGAGACCGGAGAGTGATGATTCAAGTAGCGGTGTAAACTATAAAAATGGACGTTACACACTGCATATCACATTTAACAAACCAAACATTGAAATACTGTAATACAAGGTAAAGTAAAAATCCAAACCATTCCGTGCATCAATGCCGGTAAAATACAGTATAATGTCCAGCCCTAGGGCATGGTTATTAGAATATCCGAAGTGACATTAGTTTAGTATTCGATTACTTACGAGACTATTCATTTTTTTAGAAAAAAAAAGACCTATTTTATTGAAAAGGCTTTGTCAAACAAATTATTAAATGATCTATGTGACATTGATACAGAAAAGGCTTGTGTAGCTTGTTATTGTCTGTCTATCAAAGCAGCACTAACGTTACAGTCGGAGTCTCCATGTGTAGCAAGTGAAGTAGGAGATTTCTAATGCAAAATGGAATTACAATTACAGAATAAATGGCTAAATGAGATGTAGTAGGCTACAATGATCAACCAACAGGTAGGCTGTTGTTTAAATCGAATGGAGTTGTTGTAGACAAGGACAGGGAGTGAGGCAAATAGCCTCAATTAGCCTTGTTAGCTAGCTTCTTTACATCGATTTCATGCTGTCAAGACCGACACTACCAGATGAGACGATAGATAACTTATCACAGCAACATGTTTGTCTAACCTGCGTGAGTCGGTTTGGCTACTTTCTCTCTCCATGTCGGACACACCAGCCTCTTCTCTCCTGCCCCTCCCTTCTGTACTGAAACAACAAGCAGAGTGCTCTCCTGAGTCGAGCAAGCAAGTCCCCATTTGAGTAAAAAAATAATAACTCATATTTTTCTTTAAAGGGGCAGTTTCTACATCCATAAAATGTAAACAGACACTATATAGCCTTAAAACATGTTTAAACCTGTAATTTTGATATCCTGGATGGTCAGTCCTTACATCCATAGCTGTCTATGAATTTGAGAGTGGTTACATTTCTCTATCCTCATTTTTCACCGAACAGGGGCGGGAGCCTGCTTTGTTATTGTTTCTACTGCTGATTGCCGCTTTAAAACATGCATTTCGACTATCCAGATATCCCCCCAAAATAATGATTTTATTTGAATAGGCTGTTTGAGAAAGTTTGAATCCTACGCAACCTGTCTACACATTGTTAGAAGTACAGTAGACCAACATAGCTACTGTAGTAGGTCAAAGCTGTGTGTTGTAAAACCATGGGTGAAGTAGGCATTGTGGTGCTCGTGAATTTCCTTTGTTTTTCATTTGAACCTCTCTGGTACAAGTGGGACAACAGCCAGTGAAAGTGCAGGGCGCCAAATTCAAAACAACAGAAATCCCATAATTAAAATTCCTCAAACATACAAGTATTATACACCATTTTAAAGATACACTTATTGTACATCCAACCACAGTGTCCGATTTCAAATAGGCTTTACGGCGAAAGCACACCAAACGATTATGTTAGGTCAGCGCCTAGTTACAGAAAACCATACAGCCATTTTCCAGCCAAGGAGAGGGCTCACAAAAGTCAGAAATAGCGATTAAATTAATCACTAACCTTTGATGATCTTCATCAGATGGCACTCACAGGACTTCATGTTACACAATAAATGTGTGTTTTGTTCGATAAAGTTAATCTTTATGTCCACAAACCTCATTTGAAATTGGTGTATTATGTTCAGAAATGCATTGTCTCAAACAAACATCCAGTGAAAGTGCAGAGAGCCACATCAAATAACAGAAATATTCATCATAAACATTGATAAAAGATACAAGTGTTAAACATACGAATAAAGATAAACTTCTCCTTAATGCAACCGCTGTGTCAGATTTCAAAAAGGCTTTACGGCGAAAGCACACTTTGCGATATGTTAGGTCAGCTCCTAGCCACAGAAACCCATACAGCCATTTTCCAAACAAGGAGAGGTGTCACAAAAGTCTGAAATAGCATTAAAATTAATCACTTACCTTTGATGATCTTCATCTGGTGGCACTCCCAGGTCTCCATGTTAGACAATAAATGTTAGTTTTGTTCGATAATGTCCCTCTTTATGACCAAAAACCTCCTTTTTGTTTGCACGTTTTTCCAGTAATCCAAATGCACAAGGCGCGTGCACTAAGTCCAGACGAAAAGTTATTTTAAAGTACAATAAAAGTTAGTAGAAACATGCCAAGTGTTGTTTAAAATCAATCCTCCAGTTGTTTTTGTCATAAATAATCAATAATATTTCAACCGGACAAAAGCTTCGTCAATAGGAAAGGAGAAACAAGAAAGGCGCGTTCCCGATCAGGCGCATGGCTGATGTCTGGAAATTTCCACTGTCCACTGATTGAAAGTGCTGTATCTCCCTCATTTTTCAGAGTAAAAGCCTGAAACAATGCCTAAAGACTGGCCACATGTAGAGAAAGCCACAGAGCTCGTGAACTGGGTCCTAAGTCTTTGTATGGTGGATAGGCTTTCAATGGAAAAACAGCCTTTCAAAATAATAGTACTTCCTGTTTGGATTTTCCTCGGGTTTTCGCCTGCCATATCAGTTCTGTTATACTCACAGACATTATTTTAACAGTTTTGGAAACTTTAGAGTGTTTTCTATCCAAATCTACTAATTATATGCATATCCTAGCTTATGGGCCTGAGTCCAGAATTCCAAATGCTGCCCCCTACTCTAGTGAAGTTAAAGGTGCATTATATAGAGGTCGACCGATTAATCGGCATGGCCGATTAATTAGGGACGATTTCAAGTTTTCATAACAATCGGTAATCGGCATTTTTGGATGCTGATTATGGCCGATTACATTGCACTCCACGAGGAAACTGCGTGACAGGCTGACCACCTGTTACGCGAGTGCAGCAAGGAGCCAAGGTAAGTTGCTAGCTAGCATTAAACTTATCTTATAAAAAACAATCAATCTTCACATAATTACTAGTTAACTACACATGGTTGATGATGTTACTAGGTTAACTAGCTTGTCCTGCGTTGCATATAATCAATGCGGTGCCTGTAAAAAAAAAGATGGAATCACAGCCTACTTCGCCAAACGGGGGATGATTTAACAAAAGTGCATTCGCGAAAATAACACAATCGTTGCACGAATGTACCTAACCATAAACATCAATGCCTTTCTTAAAATCAATACACAGAAGTATATTTTTTTAAACCTGCATATTTAGTCAAAAGAAATTCATGTTAGCAGGCAATATTAGCTAGGAAAATTGTGTCACTTCTCTTGCGTTCATTGCACGCAGAGTCAGGGTATATGCAACAGTTTGGGCCGCTTGGCTCGTTGCGAACTAATTTTCCATAATTATGACATAACATTGAAGGTTGTGCAATGTAACAGTAATATTTAGACTTAAGTTGCCGCCCGTTCGATAAAATACGGAACGGTTCCGTATTTCACTGAAAGAATAAACGTTTTGTTTTCGAAATGCTAGTTTCCGACTTTGACCATATTAATGGCTCGAATGTCTGTGTTAATTATAATATAATAAAGTCTACAATTTGATAGAGCAGTCTGACTGAGCGGTGGTAGGCGGCAGCAGGCTCATAAGCATTCATTCAAACTTTACTGCGTTTTCCAGCAGCTCTTAGCAATGCTTGCTTCACAGCGCTGTTTATGACTTCACGCCTATCAACTCCTGAGATTATGCTGGCAATACTAAAGTGCCTATTAGAACATCCAATAATCAAAGGTATATGAAATACAAATAGTATAGAGAGAAATAGTCGACGTGTCATAATTCCTATAATAACTACAACATAAAACTTCTTAACTGGGAATATTGAAGACCTGGGAATATTGAACCACCAGCTTTCATATGTTCTCATGTTCTGAGCAAGGAACTTAAACGTTAGATTTTTTACATGGCACATATTGCACTTTTACTTTCTTCTCCAACACAATGTTTTTGCATTATTTAAACCAAATTGAGCATGTTTCATTATTTATTTGAGACTAAATAGATTTTATTTATGTATCATATTAAGTTAAAATAAAAGTGTTCATTGTTCATTCAGTATTGTTGTAATTGTCATTATTACAAATATATATATATATATATATATATATATAAATTGGCCGATTAATCGGTATCGGCTTTTTTTGGGGGGGTCCTCCAATAATCGGTATTGGTATCGGCGTTGAAAAATCATAATCGGTTGACCTCTAGCATTATATAACATTTCCACATGCAAAGCCTGTCATTGGCAGTGCTATTGTAACCTGTAATGCAGACTCTGACAAAAGGTCTGAACCTTAAGGCACAGGTGGTGTGCTTGCATAACTGCAAGAGTTGCTGGTTTAAACCCTCGTCTGCTGTCTGTTGCGCTCTAAAATCAGTTTTGAACTAACTAGATTGCAACAGAGTCTTGCATTGTAAAATATGACTTCCCATTCAAAGCAAAGTTTTAACTCAAAGCAAAACTGTTTTATAACTGATTGACTTTTGAAGGTCTTAGAATTTAGAAGGCCTCTGAATTTGAGGCTTTTGCAGCCAGCAGTGTGCGACTGGATCTGGCCCAGCACAACAAACGTCAATGGCAGTATATGCGCTCAAATACCCTCTTACATGTTTGGCTTAATAATATCTTATATTAGGCAAAGCGCTAAAACAGCTTTGGTGGGAAATGTTGTTTAGTATTTGGCTTTCCTGAAAATCAACCCTCGGCGATGTTGTTCAGAGAGGTGCATTGAAACTGTAGTATTCTTTCTGTCCTCAGGTTAGTGTGTATGACCCTGCTAAGTTTTGTTGCATGTTGCACGGTGCACAATCATTGTTCAAACTATGACTATCCAAACTCTGACACACACCTCTCTCAATCTTATTTCTGTGTGTCACACACTGATTCTGCTTTCTGTCTTGCACAGCTACCTTGGTCTAGGCTTGATGTCGGCAAGACTAGCTGTCTTGGGAGGAATCGAGGGACAGCCTTGTATGTGGTTTTTCAATTTGCTTTCATCGTTGCCTTTAAAGACCCTCCCCGTCCCGATAAATAAGCCATTATCTAATCTTTTAATAACATGGACCAAGATTAATTCCTTGCATGCCAGCTGTTGCTGTGATTTAGTTGATGCCTGGCTTTAAGAACTGCCATCAGTCGAATGCCCCGGATGCAGTTCTCCATGGGGATTTGCATTTTAGACATTTGAATTTTAATCAGATTTCTTTGTTGATACATTTGTTTGTTGTATAATCTATTTATTCTCAATGTTCCCTCAATGCTTTTTTGGTTATAGGGTTGCTTTTTTTTATAGCCATAAAACCTATGTTGGAGCACAGCAATTTCAGATGCTGTGTCCCTTTACAGCATTTGACTTATATTGGAAATTGTTGGCCAAACGGCAACACCACATTAGTTCATTGTTAAATTTTTATAAGAGCTCTTAAAAAAAAAGATGTAGCCTTCACCAGCCATAGCTTCCATATATCTATATAGATAGATATATCCTGCATGTGTACCAAAACATGAGCTACAGTTTGTTGGTCAGGTCCAAATTCTAAGTGCGTTCTCTGTTCTATTTGAAACAGTAGAGGGCAGCAGCACAGAGCTAGTAAGTCCCTGCTTGGCCCCGGACTACTCTGGCCAATGGGAACACGCAGAAGTTCTGTATACTGTGAAGGGCCAGAAAGCAGGTACAGTAAAAAGGGATTAATAACTAATTTAACAATAATATTACTAATGCTAAATACCAATTGTCAAATTCACATAGAAATGTAAGATATATATCTGTCATTCTCATTGAAAGTAAGTCTAAGAAGTGGTAAATCTGTTCTATGTGCGATATTTCTATAATTCCCGTTCTTAAGTTTTGTTTTTGCGTCTTTTAAGAGAGAGAAGAAGGCAGACGTTTTACGTGCCCCCTGATTGTGTTTTTTATTAATTTATTTGCGTTGTTTGTAACTTATTTGTTTACTTATTTTGTACATAATGTTGCTGCTACCGTCTGATGCCCGAAAATAAGTTCTAGACATCAGGACTGCGATTACTCACCACGGACTAGCAGAATCCTTTTTTCCTTTCACGACTCTGACGAGCCCGACGCAAAGGATATACTGCTTCCTCGGAAACAGGCCCCGATCCCCGTGATCTGCGTGAAGAGGAGGCGGAGAAAGAGGGGCCGAAGGGCGGGCTTCCTTCTGAGAATTCGTAGGCAATCGAATAAACCCCCACTTCCCTCCATTCTGCTAGCAAACATGTAATCCTTGGAGAATAAAATCGACGAGTTACGTGGAAGATTAAACTACCAACGGGACATTAAAAACTGTAACAGCTGGCTGGTTATACGATGTACCGGCAGGATAGAACAGCGGCGTCTGGTAAGACAAGGGACGGCGGGCTATGTATTTTTTGTAAATAACAGTTGGTGCACGATATCTAAGGAAGTCTCGAGCTATTGCTCGCCTGAGGTAGAGTATCTCATGATAAGCTGAAGACCACACTACCTACCGAGAGAGTTTTCATCTGTATACTTCGTAGCTGTTTACATACCACCACAATCAGAGGCTGGCACTAAGACAGCATTAAATGAGCTGTATTCTGCCAAAAGCAAACAAGAAAATACTCACCCAGAGGCGGCGCTCCTAGTAGCCGAGGACTTTAATGCAGGGAAACTTAAATCTGTTTTACCAAATTTCTATCAGCATGTTAAATGTGCAACCAGAGGAAAAAGAACTCTGGACCACCTATACTCCACACACAGAGACGCGTACAAAGCTCTCCCTCGCCCTCCATTTGGCAAATCTGACCATAATTATATCCTCCTGATTCCTGCTTACAAGCAAAAATTAAAGCAGGAAGCACCAGTGACTAAATCAATAAAAAAGGGGTCAGATGAAGCAGATGCTAAGCTACAGGACTGGAATATGCTCCGGGATCCCTCCGATGGCATTGAGGAGTACACCACATCAGTCTTTAGCTTCATCAATAAGTGCATAGATGACGTCGTCCCCATAGTGACCGTACGTACATACCCCAACCAGAAGCCATGGATTACAGGGAGCATCCTCACTGAGCTAAAGGCTAGAGCTGCCGCTTTCAAGGAGCGGGACTCTAACCCGGAAGCTTGTAAGAAATCATGCTATGCTCTCCGACGAACCATCAAACAGGCAATGCGTCAATACAGGACTAAGATCGAATCGTCTATACCGGCTCAGACGCTCGTCGGATGTGACAGGGCTTGCAAACCATTACAGACTACAAGGGAAGCACAGCCTAGAGCTGCCCAGTGACACGAGCCTACTAGACGAGCTAAACCACTTCTATGCTCGCTTCGAGGCAAATAACACTGAAACATGCATGAGAGCACCAGCTGTTCTGGAAGACTGTGTGATCATGCTCTCCGCAGCCGATGTGAGTAAGACCTTTAAACAGGTCAACATTCACAAGGCCGCAGGGCCAGACGGATTACCAACTGGAAAGTGTCTTCACTGACATTTTCAACCTCTCCCTGTCCGAGTCTGTAATACCAACATGTTTTATGCAGACCACCTTAGTGCCTGTGCCCAAGAACACTAAGGTAACCTGCCTAAATGACTACCGACCCATAGCACTCACGTCTGTAGCCATAAAGTGCTTTGAAAGGCTGGTCATGGCTCACATCAACACCATCATCCCAGAAACCCTAGACCCACTCCAATTTGCATACCGCCCCAACAGATCCACAGATGATGCAATCTTTATTGCACTCCACACTGCCCTTTCCCACCTGGACAAAAGGAACACCTATGTGAGAATGCTATTCATTGACTACAGCTTAGCGTTCAACACCATAGTGCCCTCAAAGCTCATCAATAAGCTAAGGACCCTGGGACTAAACACCTCCCTCTGCAACTGGATCCTGGACATCCTGACGGGCCGTCCCCAGGTGGTAAGGGTAGGTAACAACACATCCGTCACGCTGATCCTCAACACAGGGGCCCCTCAGGGGTGCGTGCTCAGTCCCCTCCTGTCCTCCCTGTTCACTCATGACTGCACGGCCAGGCATGACTCTGACACCATCATTAAATTTGCAGATGACACAACAGTGGTAGGCCGATCAACGACGAGACAGCCTATGAGGAGGAGGTCAGAGACCTGGCCGTGTGGTGCCAGGACAACAACCTCTCCCTCAACGTGATCAAGACAAAAGAGATGATTGTGGACGACAGGAAAAGGAGGACCGAGAACGCCCCCATTCTCATCGACGGGGCTGCAGTGGAGCAGGTTGAGAGCTTCAAGTTCCTTGGTGTCCACATCACCAACAAATTAACATGGTCCAAGCACACCAAGACAGTCGTGAAGAAGGCATGACAAAACCTTTTCCCCCTCAGGAGACTGAAAAGATTTGGCATGGGTCCTCAGATCCTCCAAAGTTTCTACAGCTGCACCATCGAGAGCATCCTGACTGGTTGCATCACTGCCAAGTATGGCAACTGCTTGGCCTCCGACCGCAAGGCATTACAGAGGGTAGTGCGAACGGCCCAGTACATCACTGGGGCCAAGCTTCCTGCCATCCAGGACCTCTATACCAGGCGGTGTCAGAGGAAGGCCCTAAAAATGTTCAAAGACTCCAGCCACCCTAGTCATAGACTGTTCTCTCTGCTACCGCACGGCAAGCAGTACCGGAGAGCCAAGTCTAGGTCCAAAAGGCTTCTAAACAGCTTCTATTCCCAAGCCATAAGACTCCTGAACATCTAGGCAAATGGCTACCCAGACTATTTGCATTTCCCCTTTCCCACTCTTTACACCACTGCTACTCTCTGTTGTCATCTATGCATAGTCACTTTAATTACTCTACCTACATGTACATACTACCGCAACTAACCTGTGCCCCCGCACATTGACTCTGTATTGGTACCCCCCTGTATATTGGTGGCAGGTAGCCTAGTGGTTAGAGCGTTGGACTAGTAACCGAAAGGTTGCAAGATCAAATCCCGAGCTGACAAGGTAAAAATCTGTTGTTCTCCCCTGAACAAGGCAGTTAACCCACTGTTCCTAGGCCGTCATTGAAAATAGGAATTTGTTCTTAACTGACTAGTTAGGTAAAATTAAAATAGTCTCACTGTTGTTATTTTACTGCTGCTCTTTAATTACTTGTTACTTTTATCTCTTATCCGTATTTTTTTGAATTTGCAATGTTGGTTAGGGGCTTTTAAGTAAGCATTTCACTGTAAGGTTTACACCTGTTATATTTGCCGCAGGGGACTAATAAAATTTGATTTGATTTGGACTTTTAGTTTCGTACACCAGCTGAAAATACTATATTTTTGTTTTATATTGAAAATATATTTCACAGCGGTTTAGGTGGTACAATGATTTTCTATACTACACAATTGCTTGTTTTGTCACTAACTGAAATTAGGCGAACTATTAGAATTTTAGCATCCAGGAAACGATGGATTTCTGCATATTGCACCTTTAATAAACAATTCATTGCCTTCTATAGACAGTGCCTAACCTGACCATTGTTTTGTGTATTAAGTTTTGTTTCTGTTTCAGGAGTGCCCATTTATGAGTCCTGCCTTAGGAAAGTGGAGAAGGTGCTGTATAGGAAGGTGAAGAAGGCAGAGGAAGCCAAAGATATTGAATTCTATGCCTTTTCATACTACTATGACAGAGCTGTGGATCTGGGTGCTATTGGTAGGAACCCTACCTACCTTTTGCCACTTCAGTTGGTGTAAATGAATATGCTACTTAGTTTAATGATATCTTCATATAGAAATTTAATGTAGTTCTATTCTAATATCCCCTTTCACTCAGATGAGAAAACAGGAGGGATTATAAAAGTCAGCGATTACATTGACACTGCTAAAAGAGGTAAGACAGCACCCTCATGCTGCATGTGGTTCGCTATTACTGAACTGAATATGAACTTGACTTATCCCTTTTAATCAACGCTTGACTCATTGCTTTCACACATTTAATTATTGGAATTTAGTGAATACTTGCAAGAAATCACCTTTTATTTCTCCCAGTGTGCAACGGAATGACAGTTACTCCCAGAGAGAATCCTTTTCTTTGTCTGGATCTAACCTACATCTCTACAATGCTGCAAGAGCTTGGTTTTCCCAAAGAAAAAGTATTTAAGGTGAGAACCAAATGCAAAGAAATGCCATTTATCATTCAATCGAAATCAATGCATTTCCATGGGTCTGTATCCAATGGTCAAGGAAGTGATTTGTGTGTGCTTTCAGCTGGTGAGGAAGATTGATGAAGTGGAGACTAGTTGGGCTCTGGGGGCTACTTTCCACTACATAGAGTCCCTTCACAGTCAGTGAGCTGCCAGTTTCACCTCACTTGCTGCTGCCATGACATGCCAGTGTTTCTGTGCTGCAAAGTACACTCAGGCCATTTTCCCAAAGTGATTGTACTTGTTTTTCTGTGCAAAGTTTTCAGAATTGTAGTTTATTTTACCAGTTGCCTTTTGAATGTTTGACTTTATTTTTATTTTAGCAGGTGTGGTTGGTTTATACTTAAGGAATGTTGGTTGTGTAATAAAGCACATGCTACTGCTGTAGTTTAAAGGAGCATGACCAATTACATATTTGGTATTTGAATATAACATTGTGCTAAAATGTCCGTTTCTGTGTACAATTCAGAATCAATTGGGGTAATGAAGGCATATGTATTTTGAATAAAAGAAAACAATTTAGATTCCACATCTTTATTAAATTATTCTACTCAGACAAACCAAGCCACTGACATTTCCACTATAAACAGATTAATGTTCTAATCTTTAAAATGTTACATTAGGGACTCATAGGAATGAATCACACCACTCTCTCAGGCACTGGGAGCAGGATGTAGCATTCCTGGTGTTGGCACCGCTGGTGTCTTTCAGCCACTCAATGAACAGCTCCCCATCCTTCCGCAGCAGCAGATACTGACCCAGAACCACAAAGGCCTAAGAAGGAGATGCAGCAGTTATCCTACATATTACTTTGTTGCAGTGGGCCTGCCCTTAAGTGCAGGTCAGTACTGTGGTGCTACTGTCCATAGTGGGAAAATCATCAAAACAAGCCTTGTCCTGGGGACCCAATGGGGTGCATTGACCAGTCCCCATTTGCCACGAAGCCAAAGCCTTGACAACTTAAGGTGCAGGAGCTCCACAATACTTGACCTAACGTTATCATTATAAGAGGTAAAAAAATGTATATAGTCTAGAATGCATAGCATGTGAAGCGCTGTAAAAAAAAAAAAAAAAATGTACTCTGTCAAAACCTTGCTCCTCCAGTTTATTTCCCAAGACCTCGCCAATTCCCGACAGTGCTGTCACCGGTTTATCGCCCATGGGTTCTCCAACGAAGTCCCTGTGCTTCTGAGAAGTGGTCGACATTTCTGCAAGAGACAGCTGCGCAATGATGGTCTAGTAACGTTAGTCAAACAACTAGGCTCTCTGTGCTAACTCACTCTAATAACATTAGCTCTAGTCGTGTCTGTGAGCCATATGCTACCTACAGCTTCCAGTTAATATTTCAGTAGGCATATGTCTAAACATGTTGAAATAACTCACACTATTGTATTTCACGTCCTTACCCGAGACAATGGACACACTGGCCTTTACTAATTGTTACCACCCGTTTCTGATTTGACAGATCACGTGCTATAAAAGTGCGAATTTGCGTACTAAAACAACACCTGTAGATAATTAAATGAGAGTGTGACGATAGGCTACTGTGGGGATTATGTGGGGATTGATGGTCTGGTTACACAGCAGGTTAGGAGAACTAACAGCAGGTTAGGTGAAATAACGTAGCAGGTAAGGAGAATGAGGATAAGGTTAGGAAATGGCATAGACGGCGCATAAATTTAACGTTTGTGGAAGCTTATTTTGACCATAAAAATGCACCTTTATAATACAGCATTCCATGCGTCATCACATTTGCAGACTTGTGTAAGAAACCCTTCGATTCGTAATGTGATGAGTAGATTGGATAGTAATAATTTAGAACTCGATCACTGTTCGCAAACAGACCGTTCAATGCATGGCTGACTGCATATAGCAGGGATCATAAACTAGATTCAGTCGAGCACAGATTTTTACTTGAGCGGATTGTCAGGAGGCCTGAACATAATTACAAATAATTTGTCAACTGCAAATTGACAGCAAAAAGCCCAAAACGGACTAAAACAGAATAATTTCAAACCTTGCTTACATTTGTATACGATCACATACTGTATATCTCTATTATGCGTGGGAATACTTTGGAACAGATTTTACAGTATTTTATGTCCAACAATAAAACGTTTAAAAAATATATAGATTAAATATATATATTTATCAGTGGAGGCTCCTCAGAGGAGGAAGGGGAGGACCATCCTCAGTGAATTTCATATTATTTAAAAAAAAGAAAACATTGAAAAAGTTAACTTTTTAGATTAAACTATACTAAATATATTCACGTCACAAAATAATTGAATGAAACACAGTGTTTTGCAATGAAGGTCTACAGTAGCCTCAACAGCACTCTGTAGGGTAGCACCATGGTGTAGCCGGAGGACAGCTATCTTCCTTCTTCCTCTTGCCAGTACATTGACTTCAATACAAAACCTAGGAGGCTCTTGGTTCTCACCCCATTCCATAGACTTACACAGCAATTATGACAACTTCCGGAGGACGTCCTCCAACCTATCAGACCTCTTGCAGCATGAACTGACATGTTTTCCACCAAATCAAAGGATCAGAATCTAGTACTGAAAGGATAAGCTACAGCTAGTTAGTTCTGCATAAAATGTGGTGAGTAGTTGACTCAAAGAGAGAGAAAGACTAGTTGAACAGTTTAACAAATTAATTTCTTCAAAAATGAAGGAGAGGACTCCCGGGTGGCGCAGTGGTCTAAGGCGCTACATTGCAGTGCTAGCTGTCCCACCAGAGATTCTGGGTTCGAGCCCAGGCTCTGTCGCAGCCGGCCGTGACCGGGAGGTCCATGGGGTGACGCATAGTTGGCTCAGTCTCGTCCGGGTTAGGGGGGGTTTGGCTTGGAAAGTATTTTTTGCCTGGTCACATACAGCTCATGTGTTGTTCATTGAAGTCCACAAGCGAAGGGAAAAGGTGAAAGGGGGAGAGTGCATAGAGGCTAGAATTAATACAACGTGGCTGCTATGAAAGCGAACTGTGTTTGTGTGATCAGGGTGTATTCATTCCGCCGATTCTGTTGAAAAACATTTCTGAAACGGAAGAAAATGAAACGGGGATAAAATACCTGAATTTGTCCAATAGAAAGTCTCGTTTGCAACTGTTGAATTACTGATTACACCCTAGATAAGCTAGATGCAGGCAAGAGTGTGCAAGGCGGTATTGAATGTGTCAATGTCTGTCAAATCAAATTTTTATCTCGACCTGTGCACCTACGTTGTAAACTTTCATTCAAATGCTAGGTTGTAGCAACCTCATGATGGGTATAGTAAAAATTTGAGTATCATGTAGTAGCCTAAACCTATTGATGTTATAATGAACTGGGTGAATGGAATATGAATGACAGTCATCCAACATGCTGTAATAGAAATAAGGCCATGCTCATGAAAAAGAAAGTTGTACTTCATCATAAACGGCACTGACCGCCACTGATATATATAACTACAAGTCATGACTTACAATATAAACTCAGCAAAAAAAGAAACGTCCTCTCACTGTCAACTGCGTTTATTTTCAGTAAACTTAACGTGTAAATATTTGTATGAACAAAACAAGATTCAACAACTGAGACATAAACTGAACAAGTTCCACAGACCTGACTAACAGAAATGGAATAATGTGTCCCTGAACAAAGGGGGGGGGGTCAAAATCAAAAGTCAGTATCAGTATCTGGTGTGGCCACCAGCTGCATTAAGTATGCAGTGCATCTCCTCATGGACTGCAGATTTGCCAGTTCTTGCTGTGAGATGTTACCCCACTCTTCCACCAAGGCACCTGCAAGTTCTCAGACATTTCTGGGGGGAATGGCTCTAGCCTTCACCCTCCAATCCAACAGGTCCCAGACGTGCTCAATGGGATTGAGATCCACAAAACGAGCAGTATGGCTGGTGGCATTGTCATGCTGGAGGGTCGTGTCAGGATGAGCCTGCTGGAAGGGTACCACATGAGGGAGGAGGATGTCTTCCCTGTAACGCACATCGTTGAGATTGCCTGCAATGACAACAAGCTCAGTCCGATGATGCTGTGACACACCGCCCCAGACCATGACGGACCCTCCACCTCCAAATCGATCCCGCTCCAGAGTACAGGCCTCGGTGTAACGCTCATTCCTTCTACGATAAACGCAAATCCGACCATCACCCCATGTGAGACAAAACCGCGACTCGTCAGTGAAGAGCACTTTTTGCCAGTCCTGTCTGGTCCAGCGACGGTGGGTTTGTGCCCATAGGCGACGTTGTTGCCGGTGATGTCTGTGGAGGACCTGCCTTACAACAGGCCTACAAGCCCTCAGTCCAGCCTCTCTCAGCCTATTGTGGACAGTCTGAGCACTAATGGAGGGATTGTGCGTTCCTGGTGTAACTCGGGCAGTTGTTGTTGCCATCCTGTACCTGTCCCGCAGGTGTGATGTTCAGATGTACCGATCCTGTGCAGGTGTTGTTACACGTGGTCTGCCACTGCGAGGATGATCATCTGTCCGTCCTGTCTCTCTGTAGCACTGTCTTAGGCGTCTCACAGTACGGACTTTGCAATTTATTGCCATGGCCACATCTGCAGTCGTCATGTATCCTTGCAGCATGCCCAAGGCACGTTCATGCAGATGAGCAGGGACCCTGGGCATCTTTCTTTTAATGTTTTTCAGAGTCAGTAGAAAGGCCTCTTTAGTGTCCTAAGTTTTCAGAACTGTGACCTTAATTGCCTACCATCTGTAAGCTGTTAGTGTCTTAATGACCGTTCCACAGGTGCATGTTCATTAATTGTTTATGGTTCATTGAACAAGCATGGGAAACAGTGTTTAAACCCTTTACAATGAAGATCTGTGAAGTTTTTCGGATTTTTACGAATTATCTTTGAAAGACAGGATCCTGAAAAAGGGACGTTTCTTTTTTTGCTGAGTAAATATATATATATATATATATATTTTGCTCAGAAAACTTGGGGTTCTAAATAAAATCACCCGCGAGTCAAATTCGGCAACGCAACCGCCAGTTGGAGAACCCTGGCGTGTAGCGTAGAATGAGCCTAGGCTATAGGCTATACAAGCTACGTTTCTTCTTTGTATGGTAATCATTGTGCCTTTTATAAACACATTTCAGGCAATTCTACTACACTTTATATGACTGGAGACATTAACAGAATATTTATTAATTAAACATATTCAGGGTAGACTACTCTCTGACACTGACAAACAGATCAATAAAAACGGCATTATCCATAGATCTATGAGAAGGAGAGGCACAACCTTGATAATGATTGAATTGGCTATACACAGTGCGCGCTTGCCGGGGATGCCGATGCTTTCCCGCTGGTGCCAATAGGCTATACTGTTGTTATCACAATTAAATTGCATTTTTTTGCAACTAAAAGACAGATTACAGTCGTTTCATTGTATTCTCTTTATTCTTTCTCTTTACAGCAATACACTCTACATTTCAGTCGCAACTCAACAATCATCTATTTGGTATTTGCAGTGCGTGCTGCTTTTCTTTCCAACTGTAGGTAATGCAATTTAAAACAATCCATATTGTATTTTTTGATGAAGCTAATGATCCTCTGTGGCCAAATCATGCTTTAGTAGGCTAGCCTATTTGAATGATTGTATGTATTTCTGTATAGACAGAAGGCTAATTAGGCTATATAACTTCGGCAATGTATTTGAATTTCCTTTTGGGAAGCGCTTAGCTTCCAATACCCTTATGGACGCGTCGACTATTGGAAAATGTTTAGGCCAAAGACAGGTTTAGAAACTTTAGAAAGTATTGTGGTTAGGTTTATCCACAATACTAGTCGTCAACAACTGTTGTCCCCGACACTATCACTAGATGGCGCTGTAAGACTGGATCTAGCCACAACGAAACGTAAACAGACCATCAGTCCCGACCTTATAGCTAAATGGCCCCGACATACCATAAATCAGTACCATAACCATTGAGCTATAAAATAACAATCATAACAAGTGTAAGTAGCTAGATTATACTAAATATTATTTATAATTTCCCCCTTCTGTCTGTGACTATACTATTTCAGAACATTACGACGTAGCCATCGACGCGACGCTTGATCTAGATCTGACGTCAAGACGTATTCTTTTTCGCACAGATGGACCAATAAGAGACAAGTGCGAACACACTCCCCTCCCATCAATCCAAACTGATAGAAATAAGGGGTGTGTTTCGAGGAAGTATTTTTTCTTCTAGGAACCAACTGTCTGCCATCAAGGGCTATCAGGCGTGGATCTTCTCAACTCAACTTCTAATCAATTCAAACCTTGCACAAGTTCGGGTAGAGTTTATCTGAAGCTATGAGCAGCCCACTGAGTGACCATGAAAAGAGAAAACAGATCAGCGTGCGTGGCATTGCAGGGTTGGGCGATGTCGTAGAAATCAAGAAAAGTTTCAACAGGCATCTTCACTTCACTCTTGTCAAAGATCGCAATGTAGCCACCCCTCGGGATTACTACTTCGCCCTGGCTCACACAGTCAGGGACCATCTCGTTGGGAGATGGATCCGCACTCAGCAATATTATTATGAGAAAGATCCAAAGGTAAAGGCGAAAACATCTCCCTGAAATTATACAGGAAGTGTATGGGATTAGGTTTCCTTGTTACTTTGTTGCACATGCAATGTGTCCAGTTGCATTTTGAAATAAGTGGTTATTTGTATTCTTGGTCTGCTCTTCATGCAAGTTTCTATTTGATTATTCCCAGATAGCCTGTATGTGTAGAAGAGGATACCCAATTTACTGCAATGAGTTGTTTCCATAGACTGTATGAAAAATAATTATTTTGTTCAAATAGTTTCAGCTTGCTAGTGGTGGCTGCAACCTGGTCTCAGAGCATTTCATAATATTCTGTACGTAAATGCGAGAGGCTTCATTTAGTGTATGTTACTTTTCGTATTGTATGTATTAATTTGTGAATGTCCATCTCCCATTTCGTATATATGATATGTTACGAATTACAATTCATATTATATGTTACGAATTTGGAAAATATATGATATATGTTATGAATTCTAGCATGGTGGCTAACGTTAGCTAGCTGGCTAATGTTAGCTAGGCTAAGGGTTCAGTTTAGGAGTTGGGTTAGTTAAAGGGGTTAAGGTTAGGGGAAGGGTTTAAACATTTTTTGGCTAACATGCTAAGTAGTTGCAAAGTAGCTAAAAGGTAGTAAGTAGTTGAAAAGTTACTAAAATGCTCAAGTTGTCCACGATGAGATTCAAACTCGCAGCCATCCACCCCGACCAACCACCCTACTTTTGTTTTTGTCATGAGTAACCATATGTCTTATGTAACCAAATCAAACATAAATTATCCTACTATTTTGAGTGTCTCGGATTTACATTTTACTATGTTACGTCTAGTCTGAGACCAGGCTGAGTAGTAATTTAACACACCGGTGAATATCTACTTTCAGGCATTCGGCTACCAATAGCATAGCTCTCAAGAACCCAAGTGAGGTATACCCAGTTTGCTGCCCCCCCCCCCTTTAGGTTCTCAGCTGCCCCCCCCCCCCCCTTTAGGTTCTCAGCTGCCCCCCCCCCCCTTAGTTTCTCAGCTGCCCACCCCTAGGTTCTCAGTGTTGGGGATTTATGACGTCATGCTGACCCAACTTTGCTCAATTCTTTAGCACAGATTCTTCAGCTTCTGATGATCTCAAGTTGATTAGCGCCACTGAATGACCGGTCACAACTCTGTTTTGCTACAAAGTGTTTGAGTCATTGTGCCTACAGTATATATTTTTTCCAAACCGTTTCTTTGACTGTCTACATATCTCTGACATGCTGAAACCCATCTATGTCATCTTCAGAGGATCCACTATCTATCATTGGAGTTTTACATGGGTCGGACCCTTCAGAACACCATGATCAACCTGGGCCTGCAGAATGCTTGCGATGAAGCCATCTACCAGGTAAAACCATACACCTGCACTGTCAGTGTCTTTAAAAAAAAACTGTACCTCCTGCCATACAATCAGGATGAAGATGTGGGCCTCAAACTCCCCACGTATCCATCCCTAGTCCAAAATCAGACCTGACTTTGTCTGCTTGGTTTGTGTGGTGGGCTTATTAGTGTCTCTCCCAGGTACAATGCTTTCATCACCAGTGTCACAGTCCAGCACTGAAGCTCACTGTGTTCTGACTGGGAGGGGGGGGGGGGGGGGGGTCATATTACCCTTCCTCCAATACATGTTTTCTAAGACCTCCCTTTGTTTTAGCTTTCAATGGGGATTTAAAGAGTTTCTTCAATATTTTTGAATGCTTTTTAGTCAGTAGTTCTGAAAGTAACGCTCTAGAGCCAAAAAGTGTTCCCTGAAATTGTGTACTACGTCACATGTGCAGATATGTGCACCTTGTCAATGCACGCTCTTGCTGTGCTGTGTGTACATCTTGCTAGCTGTCACGCAAATGTTGAGGGGTGGAAGCTCATTGGCTAGAACTCGGAACTGCTAGGGGGCTGGCCTACGTGGGGGAACATTTTAGGAAAATGATGCAGCACAGCTTCTAAAAAAAACAGTTGCTTTCTAACTAGGGATTTCGTGGCCAATTAAAGTGAGACATTAATTCTGCTCATAGATTATGCATGTATGAACTACACATTGACACATCAAGCCCAAAACGGGAGGTTTAAAAAAATACTCAGTCGCCAAAGTTCCAGAGCATGTCTTTAATGCTAGTAGCTGTAACCCTATTTCTCATGATGAAGGTGCCTTTGCTAGTGATGTTTTGGAGACTATCAGTACAGACAGACTGTTTACTGAGGCTGCCTGCCCCAGTATCTGAATGTTAGAGATGTCAACGATGAGTATGACATGTCTCCTCTCTAAAGCCCTGGAAGCTCAGATTCAAACTCACATTAGACAGCTCTGCAAGCGTTATAATGTCAAAATGTGTTAGTTGCTCAGCAAAAATCCATATTTGGTAATTACTATCTTCATTTACCCCTGTTACGGCCAGTATGTACTTCCAAAAAAGGTCTAAATAAAAATGTACAAGCAACCGAAAACATGCCTATTCGGCAACTCCAATTTAAATCAGTCATTCCTGCCACACAGGTTGGAAGTCTACAACAGCTCAATACATTGGAAGTGCCGAAGATTATTCTTTTTTCCCTGGTTGCTTTTACATTTTTATATAGACCTTTTTTGGAAGTACATATTTGTACATAAAAATCCATATTTGGTGAATAACTAACACATTTTGACATAACGCTTGCAGAGCTGTTTGAATCGGAGCCTCCCTGGGCGATCGAGAGGAGACCCGCCATACTTATGGTTGACATCTCTAACTGACAGATACTGGGGCAGAGGCTACCATGCCTCTCGTATAGTATCTCAGTGTTATATCTGATTAGTAGACCTAGTCTATGTGGTCTCCTCAAAAGCAACCTGAGATTTAAACCTAATGTACAGTATCTGTAGCTTTTAACAATCTTCTTGTTCAGAATTGTACAATGCACCCTTTTGTTTGCACTAAGTTAAATAGAATCTCCGTATGAAAGACAAGGCATCATCACAGCCTGCAAGTGTGAGGTCTGTTGGCCACGTTGCGTAGACGGGTAGGCCTAGATTGGGAGAGTCAACCGCAGTCAGTTCTCACTCAGCAGAGAAAACGTACAGAAATGTAGGCCTATATTTGTTTTATTTCCTCATTGTTCTTCATCAGAACACAATCTATAAGGAACAGCATGTTACAAGTGTATGATTTAAAAAAATATCACACACACCAACTAACCTGCAAGTAGGCTACATACTGCTGTGTCTGTATTGCCTAAATTCAAACCTTAAAATAGTAGGCTTATATTAGGACTCCTTGTGCTTTAAGTTTCTACAATAGAGACAAGGGTTACTCAAGTTCATGTCAAACTCTATTGGCACCTGATGCTGATGTATGCCTGGGGCTGTATAGGAGATGTTTCTAATGAGTTCTCTCTGTTGACCAGCTGGGCTTGGACATAGAGGAGCTGGAGGAGATCGAGGAGGATGCTGGCTTGGGGAATGGGGGACTGGGCCGCCTTGCAGGTAAGGCTTCAAACACTCTTTGTCACAAATGCCTTGTGACACTCAGACATTTGAACATGATCTGTGTAAACTCAAACATCTCACCCAATGCAGGCAAATGTAAGTAGAGCATACCATAAGAAATGGACCTTCACTCGTTCCTCCGTTTCAGCTTGTTTCCTGGACTCCATGGCCTCTCTAGGCCTGGCAGCCTATGGCTATGGCATCCGCTATGAGTTTGGCATCTTTAACCAGAAGATTTCCAATGGCTGGCAGGTAATGGATCATGGCATTCTTGGTCACATTTAACGGTTATTGTAATATTGCATCCGTACATATTTTTGTTCCCTCTCAGGTGGAGGAGGCTGATGATTGGCTGCGGTATGGGAACCCATGGGAGAAGGCTCGTCCAGAGTACATGCTCCCTGTGCATTTCTATGGCCGAGTGGAGCAAACAGCAGAGGGCGTGAAGTGGGTGGACACCCAGGTGAGTCTGTGCACCAGACACACGCGTACACATGCACACATACACCATGTGATCACAGACAAACCATTTGAATCGATCGGCATTTATCTTCTAATTCTCTGTTTCCCCATCTCCTTTCTCCTAATACTTAATTTTTTTGTTCCCTAGGTTGTCCTGGCCATGCCTTATGACACTCCTGTGCCTGGATTCAAGAACAACACAGTTAACACCATGAGACTGTGGTCTGCTAAGGCACCCATTGACTTCAACCTGCAGGAATGTACGTCTCCATGCCCATTTTTAGCGTAGATCTGTTTAGCTGTTGAGATATATAGCCTGTTGTCAATAGAGGTTGGTAACTCTACTCTTTAAACTAACTGTAGCTGATATACTCAGGTGCCTAAAAGACACTTTGCTAGGCCTATGTTAAGAATACACTAGTCACAATAGATTGGCAGTTATATTGCTGTCTATGGGAGCTAATTCATCTTTAGAGAACTGTGGTATGTAGACCTTGACCTCTCCCACGCCCCTCCAAGCTCCCACAAACCCTCAGCCCAGCCTTGAACTGTGAGTCCAGTTTTGCACAGATGGATATTTCTTTTGAGTTTCTAAGGATCTATTTATGGAAAATACATCCAGATTTTTCTTCGTATAATATTTATTACTTACAAAGCCATCTGGCCTGCAGTAGTTAGCTTACTCTTCAACCAGTTGAAGTTCTCTTCTTCTGGGTTCTTGGTTTCTCCTCTTATATGGCAGGTGGACAGAGAGAACCAGGGAAATTATGCTAATATGAGCTGAGGTCAAGTCCAGTCAGGCCAAGATTAATGGGTATTTATGCAAAGAGTGGCAATGGGGGGAGATGGTTACCTTAAAAAAGAAGCTGTTTGGAATACAAAGTGTTGCCCCCTGTACCAACACAATGCCATTGCACCATTGGTGGGGGAGGGGAGGGGGCGGCCTGCCAACATTACCCATGGATACGACCCTCTTAGGTCATGGAGCTTAGGGCGCTTTCTACGCTGACTGTTTCCAGGAACTCTCTACTGTTGTGCAGAAAATCCTTAATGAAGTTGGCCACGCTCAGACTAAATAAATTCAACACTGGATCCCATTTCAAATGCTGTGACATTACATAGTACTAAGATGGTGTGCCATTTTCCTAGTGAGGTGTGTGTGTGTGGTCTTCCAAGCTGTATTTAGACGAGCCTGAGAAGCAGGTTTGGTTGAGTTAATGTTTACCATGCAAGCATGTGTAGCCATGAGAAACAACTGGGTTCCCTGGGCTCATGTAATCGACGAGTGGTTACAGCAAGGGACAAACCTACAAGTCACATCTCTAGTGACCGCTTAATGTCAGTTTTGAATTAAGCATCGGATGTTTTTCAACCACTACTCAATTGCATTAGGATCTGTTAAAAAAAACTTTTTCAAAGTGAGGTGTAGATCATCTATGCTGTTTTATACTGTGTACCTATACTGCTCAGCCACAGCAGGACCCACAACAATCAAGCTGCCTAAAGCCTTTGAAGAAGAGATCGTCCTTCGACCTTGACAGATTGCTGATGTATAATTGAAATACTGTATCGTTTTAAATGGTCCCCTCTCTCTTGTGCAGTCAATGTTGGTGACTACATTGAAGCTGTGTTAGACCGCAACCTGGCTGAGAACATCTCACGCGTCCTCTATCCTAACGACAATGTGAGTATCTATGTAACCCTTATGGAGTAAAAATGACATTCTGCAAGTGCTCAAAGTGAAAATGACCAGCAATAGTGTGTGAGAAAAAGACATTCGCTAGGCCACACGGGGGTGGTGCGTTCTCTCCAGCCATGACCTAATAAGGTCATAAGGGAAGTGTTGTGGTGGTGGCGGAGTGTCTTTGGTACAGCATTCAGCACAATCTCCTCAGTGCTGCAGACTCCGACGTGTAACGTGAAGCACGTCAGCTGTTCAAGTTAGGATGAGGAAACCGCAAGGTTGCTCAACATGTACTGAGAATGGTATTACTCTCGATGCATGTAGATATGTGTAGCATAGTTAGTATGGGTGGAGCAGAGGTCTATGCCTGCCCCAGTTTGTCCTTGGTTAAATAAAAGCAGCATTTGGTAAAAGTTGGATCCACCCGCGCCTCATACATACTCTTGCTGAATCTGACATGGTAGTGTGATGCAGTGCAGGCGGAAAGTTTTCAGACCCCTTCACTTTTACCACATTTTGTTACATTACAGCCTTATTTTAAAATGGATTCAATTGTAAAAAAAATCCTCATCAATCTAAACACAATACTCCATAATGACAAAGCAAAAACAGGTTTTTAGATTTTGTCCACATAAAAAAAAAAAATATATATATATATATATATAGAAATAAATAAAAACGTTTTAGTCAGACCTTTTTCTATGATACCAGGTGCATCCTGTTTCCGTTGATAATCCTTGCGATGTTTCTACAACTTGATTGGAGTCCACCTGTGGTAAATTCAATTGATTGGACATGATTTGGAAAGGCACACACCTGTTTATATAAGGTCCCACAGTTGACAGTGCATGTCAGAGCAAAAACCAAGCAAATCAAATTTGATTGGTCACATACACATGGTTAGCAGATGTTAATGTGAGTGTAGTGAAATGCTTGTGTTCCTAGTTCCGACAGTGCAGTAATATCTAACAAGTAATCTAATAATTCCCCAATAGCTACCTAATACACACAAATCTAAAGGGATGAATGAAAATATGTACATATAAATATGGATGCGCGATGTCCGAGCGGCATAGGCAAGGTGCAATAGATGCTATAAAATACAGTATATACATATTATATGACTAATGTAAGATATGTTAACATTATTAAAGTGGCATTGTTAAAAGTGACTAGTGATTGGTTCTCAATGTAGGCAGCAGCCTCTCTGAGTTAGTGATTGCTGTTTTTCAGTGTCTCGGTCCCAGCTTTCATGTACCTGTACTGACCTCGCCTTCTGGATGGTAGTGGTGTGAACAGGCAGTGGCTCGGGTGGTTGTTGTCCTTGATGATCTTTTTGGCCTTCCTGTGACATCGGGTGCTGTAGGTGTCCTGGAGGACAGGTAGTTTGCCCCGGTGATGCGTTGTGCAGACCGCAGCACCCTCTGGAGAGCCTTTCGGTTGAGGGTGGTGCTGTTGCTGTACCAGGCTGTGATACAGCCCGACAGGATGATTTCGATTGTGCGTCTGTAAAAGTTTGTCAGGGTTTTGGATGACAAGCCCAAACTTTTTCAGCCTTCTGAGGTTGAAGAGGCGCTGTTGTGTGTGGGTGGACCATTTCACTTTGTCTGTGATGTGTACGCCGAGGAACAGCACTCTACCAATAAGGCCTTTATGGTAGAGTGGCCAGACAGGAATCCACTTCTCAGTAAAAGGCACATGACAGCCCGCTTGGAGTTTGCCAAAAGGCACCTAAAGGACTTTCAGACCAAGATTCTCTGGTCTGATGAAACCAAGATTGAACTCTTTGGCCTGAATGCCAAGCGTCACGTCTCGATGAAACCAGGCACCCTCATCACCTGGCCAATATGATCGCTACAGTGAAGCATGGTGGTGGCAGCATCATGCCATGGGGATGTGTTTCAGCGGCAGGGACTGGGAGACTAGTCAGGATCAAGGTAAAGATGAACGGAGCAAAGTACAGAGAGATCCTTGAGGAAAATCAGCTCCAGAGCGCTCAGGACCTCAGACTGGGGGCGAAGGTTCAACATCCAACAGGACAACGACCCTAAGTACACAGCCAAGACAATGCAGGTGTGGCTTCGGGACAAGTCTCTGACTATCCTTGAGGGGCCCAGCCAGAGCCAAGACTTGATACCGGTATAACATATCTGGAGAGACCTGAAAATAGCTGTGCAGCGATGCTCCCCATCCAACCTGACAGCTTGAGAGGATCTGCAGAGAAGAATGGGAGAAACTCTCCAAATACAGGTGTGCCAAGCTTGTAGCGTCATAACCAAGAAGACTTAAGGCTGTAATCGCTGCAAAATGTGCTTCAATAAAGTACTGATTAAAGGGTCTGTATACTTATGTAAAAGTGATATTTCAGTTTAGTTTTTTATGCATTTGCAAAAATGTCTAAATCTGTGTTTGGTTTATTATTATGGGGTATCGAGGGGGGGAAACAACTATTTAATCTATTTAAGAATAAGGTTGTAACGTAACAAGATGTGGAAAAAGTAAAGGTCTGAATACTTTCCCGAACGCATTGAATATACTATTTATTCACAAGCATTTCACTGCACCTGCGATAATGTCTGCAAATCTGTGTCCGACGCTAAACTGATGCTAGGTATTCACCACATGGGATCAACTTGCCCTTGAGTGATTGCTTTGAGAATAGACTGTGTTATAATTCTAAGTGTGTGTTCAGTTCTTTGAGGGCAAGGAGCTGCGTCTGAAGCAAGAGTACTTTGTTGTGGCCGCCACACTGCAGGACATCATCCGCCGCTTCAAGTCCTCCAAGTTTGGCTGCAGAGACCCTGTCAGGACCTCCTTTGAGACCTTCCCAGAGAAGGTATTGTATTTCACTATATCCAATGTGAGCAGTCAATTGTTTTTTTCTTTGATAAACCCAACCTTATTGCTGTTCCTCAAATCCCATACACAACCTTTAATATTACACATTTTACAATTAGTACAACCATTTTTTTCAAAAGTGACCTTTATTTAACTAGGCAAGTCAGTTAAGAACAAATTCTTATTTACAATGACGGCCTACCAAAAGGCCTCCTGCGGGGACGGGCTGGGATTAAAAATATAGGACCAAACACAGATCACGACAAGAGACACCACAACACTACATAAAGAGAGGCCTAAGACAGCAACACAGCATGGCAGCAACACAGCATGGCAGCAACACAGCATGGCAGCAGCACAGCATGGCAGCAGCACAGCATGGCAGCAGCACAACATGGCAGCAGCACAACATGGTAGCAGCACAAAACATGGTACAAACATAACTGGGCACAGACAACAGCACATAGGACAAGAAGGTAGAGCTTACAATACATCATGCGAAGCAGCCACAACTGTCAGTAAGAGTGTCAATGATTGAGTCTTTGACTGAAGAGATGGAGATAAAACTGTCCAGTGAGTGTTTTTTGCAGCTCGTTCCAGTCGATAGCTGCAGCGAACTGAGAAGAGGAGCGACCCAGGGATGTGTGTGCTTTGGAGACCTTTAACAGAATGTGATTGGCAGAACGGGTGTTGTGGAGGATTAGGGCTGCAGTAGATCTCTTTGATAGAGGGGAAGTGAGACCTAAACCAGGGCCATGACTGACACTCTCTCTCCTCTCTCCATCCACTGGTAGGTGGCCATCCAGCTGAATGACACCCACCCTGCCTTGGCCATCCCTGAGCTGATGAGGATCCTAGTGGATCTGGAGAAGTTGGACTGGGACAAGGTAACGTATTCTCCCAGGCTAGGGTTGAATGGCGGGAACCCATTTACCGAGATTTGCTGCCAAAAACCACTCTTTACCCGGGATAAATAACTGCGGAAAACCAGTGAATTATAATACATTTATTTATATCAACAGCGTGATGTAAAATGGAACTGTTAAATTATATGCAATGTCTAAAACTTGCTTCTGCGGTCTGCCTGATCAATCATCAACGCTCATGTTGACAGCCCATCTCCGTTTGGAGTGCACTTCACAATGCATAGACCTATCTCCTGTTTTTTTCTTGTGACAGGTAGGTCTACATTTGCTGAAGCATAGCCTATGATACAGTAATATAAGGACTGAATGCACGCCTAATTTACACATTTTCTTTCGGGGGTCGCCTTGTCTTTTTAATTGCAGCTGCATTTTATTTTTATTTTTACAGACTATCACTTGAATATTCTTGCGTGAGCAGTCTCTCTCTCTCCTCTCTCTCTCTCTCTCCTTCAATTCCATTTGAAATTGCATCGAAAATAGATAATCCTGTTCAAGATTGAGAAATATACAGTTGAAGTCGGAAGTTTACATACATTTAGGTTGGCGTCATTAAAATTTATTTTTTCAACCACTCCACAAGGTTCTTGTGAACAAACTATAGTTTTGGCAAGTCGATTAGGACATCTACTTTGTGCATGACACAAGTCATTTTTCCAACAATTGTTTACAGACAGATTATTTCGCTTATAATTCACTGGATCACAATTACAGTGAGTCAGAAGTTTACATACACTAAGTTGACTGTGCCTTTAAACAGCTTGGAAAATTCCAGAAAAGGATGTCATGGCTTCAGAAGCTTCTGATAGGCTAATTGACATCATTTGAGTCAATTGGAGGTGTACCTGTGGATGCATTTCAAGTCCTACCTTCAAACTCATTGCCTCATTGCTTGACATCATGGTAAATACAAAATAAATCATCCAAGACCTCAGGAAAAAAATTGTAGACCTTCACAAGTCTGATTCATCCTTGGGAGCAATTTCCAAATGTCTGAAGGTACCACGTTCATCTGTACAAACAATAGTATGCAAGTATAAAACACCAATGCAAATCAATCCCAGAACAACACCAAAGGACCTTGTGAAGATGCTGGAGGAAACGGGTACAAAAGTATCTATATCCACAGTAAAACGAGTCCTATATCGACAAACTGAAAGGCCGCTCAGCAAGGAAGAAGCCACTGCTCCAAAACCGCCATAAAAAAGCCAGACTACGGTTTGTAACTGCACATGGGGACAAAGATCGCGACAGGTGCGACAGGACCATTCACAGTTGAGCTTACTCGGTTTAGCTCAACACTGATTGGCTCTTATTATTTTTTATTTTGTTATCAAGGAGGCCAAATCCTCGCTGGCTTCTATTGCATTTGCATTCAATGATACGGGTCTCAACAATGTCATAGATGTTTGGACCAGACAGCATCAGATGGAAACCTACACATACAGAGACAGAGGGGTGCTGTTTAACTCACTCGGATGCTTTCTCCGGTGAGATACATTCAGCCTTTTGTGAGTTGAAGGAAAATTATGAAACACAGAGAGACTAAATGTAAATGAGTCTCTCTCTGATTTGTTTTTTTCTTAGTACATTTTTTGGGGACGCCTGGCTTCCCTTGGCACTATGAATACACGCCACGGCTTATTTACCCAAGAGAGCATATAGCTATCTACATCTATGGGCTTTCATGTTTTTCTGTCGTGCGTAATGTGCAGTAGCCTATATATCATATGTATTGGATAACGGCACAATCACTTGGGATTTTAAAATGTATTTTTAATGTAGGGCTCATAAAATGTATTTAATGAATGGGTCATCAGGCTCAGGTAGCATCAGGCTTGATCAAAGCTCTAATCAAATCCAGACAGGCCTATTTATATGTTTTTGAATGACACTTCAGGTTTTGGCGGGAAATACCAGGTTACCCGTGAGAAGTGATTTTATTCTCAGGATGGATCAGTTGTAAAATACTGGGAAAATATTAAACCCTATCCCAGGCCTGGCACTCACTATGACATTCAGACAAACAGTACCAAGTGAGACGGCTGTATAGATGGTAGGACTGCTTAGGTGTGGGACTGTGTCCCAGTATGAACTCTGGTTGAACTGGAAACCAGAGCTGTTTTGAGGCAACATTGTTTGAGGAGGGTGGTTTTGCCAAGTCATCGTGACGCGGTAACTGATTCAGCGTGTTGAGCTTGGGTGGAGCCTGTGTATTGGACAATGCTTCCCTCCTCAGGGAAAACTTCCTTCTACTTGAAGAAATAATACAGTTGGCTAGGAATCACATCTGTTATATTGTACAGTACATGCAACTTCCATTGTACTTGTATATGTACAGTATTAGTTATTTATCCTAATCAAATCAACAAACATGTTTTGTGATTTATTAACTGTGATTCGGATGCACTTTTATTGTATAGACATTGTTGACCTGCGATGCCTTTTCTCTTCTCTCCTTACTTCGTCCCCTGTGTGTTCCAGGCCTGGGAGGTGACGCGTCAGACCTGTGCCTACACCAACCACACCGTCCTGCCTGAGGCCCTGGAGCGCTGGCCCATCAGCCTGTTTGAGAAGCTGCTGCCTCGCCACCTGCAGATCATCTATGAGATCAACCACCTCCACCTCCAAGTAAGCCCTCTGTGTCCACTCACTGTCTCGGGACAAAGGAGGCTGATTTCTGCTGCTCTGAAATGGGAGATATTATCATTCATCTCGACTTGGTACGTGCTTTTGATACTGGGTGCTCGAACAAGCTCATCCAGAATGTGTTGAGTGTGTGGATCTTTTTCTATGCTCTGAAGGATCCCCCCTCCCTCCTTTTTGAGTGCTGTCTTGTTTCTTTCCACAGATCTGAGCTCAGTGTAACTTTACCTTTTTATATTAGTAATCAGCAGCACACAAATGCAAGTTGGGACTACATGTATGTGTACTTGACTTTGTGAATGTGCACTTGATTCTCTGTGCCCTCTCAGAGGATCGCTGCCATGTTCCCAGGGGACAATGACCGTCTGAGGAGGATGTCCCTGATCGAGGAGGGAGACCCCAAGAGGATCAACATGGCCCACTTGTGTGTGGTGGGCTCCCACGCTGTCAACGGGGTCGCCCGGATCCACTCTGAAATCGTCAAGAACACTGTGTTAGTGTTTCACCTAAATTCACGTTTGATTATTAAATAAGTCTAACCAAAATAGGTGGTGATGGTGGCTGCTTTGCATGAAACAATTTACAGGCAAACCTGGAGTGTTGTTTTATTAGCTTTCCAGCTATGTTGAACAAGTCTATCAGAGAGACATCCACTGATCCACTAACTTGTGTGCCTGATATATTCACTTGTTGTATGCCTCTCCGTCCTCAGTTTCAAGGACTTCTATGAGGTGGAGCCAGAGAAGTTCCAGAACAAGACCAATGGTATCACTCCTCGCCGCTGGCTGCTGCTGTGTAACCCAGGCCTGGCAGACCTCATCGCTGAGGTAACAGATTTTTACAGAGCTAGAGTACAAAGTACCTCTGAGTTTCTTTTTGGTGCTACCTGCTGGGGAATGAACCTCATTGTGGGTTAGTAGTCCTGCACACCCAATGAACTAATGTCTACCCTTTGTTGTGTTGATACTGATCAGTATGTCGTTTTTCAAGACCACAAAAGTCTGCACACTGTGTCCACATACTCAAATTCCATTATATTACTATGGTAACTATTTATGCTTTCATGCTTTTTTGTTTTCACCGTAGAAAATTGGAGAGGATTTCTTGACGGACCTCTTCCAGCTGAGGAAACTACTGGACTTCATTGATGACGATGCTTTCATTTGTGACATCGCCAATGTAAAACAGGTAGCTGCTCATTCAGTTCCACATTCTTAACATCTCAACCCTTTATTTCTTCCTCCCAAAAACACAAGAATATAGAGTTGATACAATCTGGGGTCATGGCCAGTCTTGGGAAAAACCCTTTTGAAGTATTTCTCCACCTTTAAATCCCCCTCTGTGTGTTATTACAGGAGAACAAGCAGAAGTTTGCAGCCTACCTGGAGAAGGAGTATGAGGTGAAGATCAACCCTGAGTCTATCTTTGACATCCATGTGAAGAGAATCCATGAGTACAAGAGACAACTGCTCAACGTCCTCCACATCATCACCTTCTACAACCGTAAGAGCTCCTCCACACCTCATAATATGGGGTGATGTTAGTGCCAACAGAAATCTCATACTTCAAACAACTGCACAGTGGAGACTGGTTGCACAGCCAGCACTTTCAGCAACCCAAGGGGCTCAGTGTTTTAAATCCCTAATGATTTAAGGCTCCTGAGTGGCGCAGCTCGGTCTGGAGGCGTCACTACAGACCCTGGTTCGATCCCGGGCTGTATCACAACCGGCCGTGACCGGGAGTCCCATAGGGCGGCGCAAACTTGGCCCAGTGTCATCCGGGTTAGGAAGGTATGGCTGGGGTAGGCCGTCCATTGTAAATAAGAATTTGTTCTTAACTGACTTGCCTAGTTAAATAAAAAATGTAAACACATTTAATTCAGGCAACTTCTATTGAGTAAATCGTTAGACAAAAATCTGTTCAAAAATCTGTTCATTAGAACATCATTACAACCTTATTCTTAAATAGATTAAATAGTTGTTTCCCCCCCCTCAATACCCCATAATAATAAACCAAAAACAGATTTAGTGACACAGTCATTTTGGTTCTGAGCTATTTGGATAGAGATCCCAGTAGTAGGTGTACACTGCCCTCTGGCTGTGGAACCGTTTTTTTATAATAATTTTATTTAACCTTTATTAAGCTAGGCAAGTCAGTTAAGAACAATTATTTTTTACAATGACGGCCTACCCCGGCCAAACCCTAACCCGGACAGCGCTGGGCCAATTGTGCGCCGCCCTATGGGACTCCCAATCAAGGCCGGTTGTAATACAGCCTGAAATCGAACCAGGGTCTGTAGTGACACCTCTAGCACTGAGATGCAGTGCCTTAGACCGCTGCGCCACTCGGGATCCCAGTTAACTGAGCTGAGGGAAATGGAGTAAATTATAATATTTCTCTACAGGGATTAAAAAGGACCCCTCTAAACACTTTGTTCCCAGGACTGTGATAATTGGAGGAAAGGTATGTAGCTAGACATCTGATGTATATGACACAATCAGTCACCATGGAAATAGTATTTTGATTATGAAAATGAAATGTTACAACTGATCTGTTGACTTGTTTGTGATACTTTATATTCGATGTAAGATGAGTTAGTCATTCAGACATATATATTTTTCCCCTCATCAATATCCAACTGTTGACGCTGTCCTCTCTACCCAGGCTGCACCTGGCTACCACATGGCCAAAATGATCATCAAGCTGATCACGGCGGTGGGCCAGGTGATCAACAACGACCCGGTGGTGGGGGACAGGTTAAAGGTCATCTACCTCGAGAACTACAGGGTCTCCCTAGCAGAGAAAGGTGAGAGGATGGTTTGTCCAAGGATTCACAGATGGCTTCCTTTCCTCATGTCCTCTCCTTTATGACCATCAATATGAAAGGACTTGATGGGTGTGAGGAATAGGGTTCAATCCTATCTAGTCCTGTCTGCTATCATTGAAGGAAAGCGAGGCTACTGAGAATGGAGCCCGACTCCTGTTTGTATGGAGCTATGGTTTGGACAGTTGTATTTACGTCAATGTTTTAATGTTGTTATACAGTATGTCTACATGTTACTGGGTAGCAGGGGTGGAAAAAGTACCCAATTGTCATACCTGAGTAAAAGTAAAGATACCTTAATAGAAAATGACTGAAGTAAAAGTCACCCAGTAAAATACCACTTAAGTATAAGTCTAAAAGTATTTGGTTTTAAATATACTTACGTATCAAAAGTGTAATTGCTAAAATATACTTAATTCTCAAAAGTGAAAGTATAAATCATTTCACATTCCCTATATTACCAGACGGCACGATTTTCTTGTTTTAATTTACGGATAGCTAGGGGCACAATCCAACAACACTCAGACATAATTTACAAATGAAGGATTTGTGTTAATGAGTCCAGCAGATAAGAGGCAGTAGAGATGGCCAGGGATGTTCTCTTGATGTGTGTGAATTGGACCATTTTCCTGTCCTGCTAAGCATTCAAAATGTAATGAGTACTTTTGTGTGCCAGAGAAAATGTAAGGAGTAAAGTACATTATTTTGTTTAAAAACTTTTTTATTGAAGTAAAAGTTGTCAAAAATATAAATACCCCAAAAAACTACTTCAGTACTTTACACCACTGCTGGGTAGGATATACCTAGTATGTTTGTTAAGCCCTTCCCTCTCCCTGCTGTATGTTCCAGTCATCCCTGCAGCTGACTTATCAGAACAGATCTCCACAGCGGGAACAGAGGCCTCTGGCACTGGCAACATGAAGTTCATGCTGAACGGAGCGCTCACCATCGGCACCATGGATGGAGCCAACGTAGAGATGGCTGAGGAGGCGGGAGAGGAGAACCTCTTCATCTTTGGCATGAGGGTAGAGGATGTGGATGCCATGGACCAAACAGGGTGAGAAAGAGCTGACTGGATTGGTGTCAGAATGAATGGGTCTTGTCATAGACTTAAGCGACGCAGAGCAACGACAAACGTGCTCTCTTACAAACTGGACGGTAGACATTTCCCTGTTCATTTTATAGGGATATTTCACCCAAATTACAAAATGACAAATTGGTTTTGGTACCAAAAACCAATATGTAATTTTGGTGAACTGTCATTTTAACAGTCAAGATCGCATGGCAAATATTTACCCTGTAATGTTAGCCATCATAATGTTAACCTTGCAACCTTCAAACAATGTATCTGCCCAGGTACAACGCCAGGGAGTACTACGAGCGTCTGTCAGAGCTGAGGCAGGTGATTGATCAGATCCAGACGGGCTACTTCAGTCCCAAAGAGCATGAGCTCTTCAAGGATGTGGTGAACATGCTGATGAACCACGACAGGTAAGCAGAATAACAGCAGTGTTAACATATCAGTGGTATTAGCATATTGTCAGCTCTTCAGAAAGTAAGGATGAACTGACCCTGCTTGCTGCTGTTAGCCCATAGGGCAGGGTTCCCCACTGATTGGCTGAATTTGTCCCGTGGGTGATTTTTTTACATTTGGTCCCCCCAAGTTTTCTGAGCAAAAATGTATTAGTTTTTGGACAAACTGTAAAAACACCAGAAAATTTGCTTCAAGTGATTTTAATTTTGTAAATCTGTTCTAAAGTACTCCCACGCAAAATAGAGAGGGGTATGTGATCCTGTACAAATGTAAGCAAGGTTTGAATTGATTGTTTTAGACAAATATTATATCAGTTGGGCTTTTTGCGTTCAATTTGTAAATTATTTGTAATTGTGTTCCGGCCTGCTGACCATGCGCTCAAGAAAAAAATTGAAACCCGAAAATTGAAAACCTAAGAACTAATTTGTCACTCTGCATCGCTTCTTCACCTCAGGTTCAAAGTGTTTGCTGACTATGAGGCCTACATCACTTGCCAAGATCGAGTCAATGAGCTATACAAGGTGGGCTACGTGTAATGGATTTCATACCATGAAAACATTTCAGAAAACAAGTTTGAAGAACAGTTCTTGTACACTTCTGTCTATTTGAGCTTGTGATGTCTGGCCCTTACATTGACAGTTTTAGTAAGTCCACCAGGGGGTGCTGTCTGATATGGCTCTGTCTACCTTCATACCAACACAAACTGCAAAGCCATCTCTCTCTCTCTACCATTGGGAGGTCAGGGCAGTCAGCATGTCACGTTTACCTGTCAGCAGCCCAGTCCTGGTGTTGGGTTACCGTCTCATGTCTTTCGTCTCATTAACAGCTGGGGCTCCTGTTGCACTTGATGGTTGGGTTGTCACAAAGTGCAACAATTTACAGCAAACCCCAGCACCCCCATTAGCTGCTTCTATTACCAGTTCCCCATGTGGTTGTTGAATTACCACATCCGTTACAATCGTGTAGACCTACAACTGTCTGTTCTCGAAGTAATCATACTAGACAAAACAAGAAGGCAGTTATGTGGCTGACATTTTGATTGAGCTTCCCAATTGTTTTCTTTTCAGAACCCTAAAGAGTGGACAAGAACAGTGATTCGAAACATCGCTGGATCCGGCAAGTTTTCCAGCGACCGAACCATCAGCGAGTACGCCCGGGATATCTGGGGCGTGGAGCCCTCCGATGTGAAGATCCCACCCCCCAACGAGCCCCCTGTTGAATCCTGCAAATGAGGAGCCTGTCTACACTCTCCAGTTAGGCCAGAAGTGCTTGTGTTACCTCTCCTCGCTGTAGGTCTGTCTCATCAGGCTTGACTCATAGCCCACCCATTACAACATTGCAGAGATGGTGTTAGAGTCGGAGGCAGATCGCATGTACAACATCTAAACAGCCAAAGGAAGCTTGTTTGAATCTAGCCTCTGCTTACTATTACTCCTGCTAGTCTTTGACTCCACCATGTGCACGTATACTGTAGATGCCAATCCCAGTTGATCAGTAATGACCATACAGTTTACACTGCTGAATATCATTTTTCTATTACTGACTCGGAAGTGTCAACCAAAAATAACACATTTTGTTTGCTACTAAGGCTTGTAATGGGGATTTTGTTTTAATCATCACTGACAAAGCATTGCATTTCAGAGTTATAGAATGTGTACTGTGATTATTTTCCTCTATATGTAAAGTAAGTGCCAGGTCATTAATGTACCAATTTTGGACCATAGCATTCATAAGAGAGAGAAACAATGTTATCTAGAAGCAAGTGCCTGGACTAAAGCTGTAACATGCCATTGGTCTAATGGAATGTTTTGTACAATTCTACTGTATTTGATTTGAAAATGTGTAGTATACAGCTTGGGCAAAACAGTTCTGATGCTTGACTATGTCCCTTATTAGGAAAACCATGCTCAGTGGCCTGTTAGAACACTGTCACACTTCAGAGATTATGGAGCAGCTGTCACCACAAATGGCCTTGGTGTGACTTCTGAATTGAGATGGCTACTGTATAATCTATATTTCAGTAGCATCACTTAAATGTCTTTGCTCTAAATGTACTTCAAACAAAAAGCATATGCTGTTTCTCAGTAACTACCTTTTTAAGCAGTTGTCTTTTTTCATCCTTGAATAAGTACTGTATCACTTGTCACTGCAATCATGTTCATATTATTAAATGTTTTATTTGTGATTATAGTGTGAGAATATCATTCTACATTCGAGTATAGGGAACCACAGGTAAATGGTCAAACTGCAGTGGCAGCCTGTTGTGGTCTGCCATGTCTTTCCACCCCTCTGCATTCTGGCTTGCTTCTTAAACTGGTCCAACAGGAGTGTTCTTACTCCCACACCCTCTCACCAAGCCTGCTTCTGATTTGTGGGGACTATCACAACTACAGCATGACTGTTTAACCTTCAGTATGTTTTTAAAGACTGCATCTACACAGGCAGCCCAATTCTGATCTTTTTTTCACTAATTGGTCTTGACCAATCAGATCAGCCAAAATACCAATTAGTGGGGAAAAAATAGTTGGGCTCCATTTACAGACAGCCCATGTGATATTGCCATTTGATCCAGATACTCAGATCCCAATACCATCCTCAAAACAAAGTATTTAAAGCTAGAATCGTTATTTGAAACAAAGCATCACCTTGCCTTTGTTTCTGTAGGCCCATCCCTGAGCTTTTTAGAGAAATGTAACCGCTCAAATTCATTAGCTGAGATTTAGATGCAAGAACTGATCATTCACGATATCAAAATGATAGTTTTAACCATGTTGAGGCAATACAGTGTGTTTAACATTGGGGTATGACAGTTGAACTAAGCACAGTTGAACTAAGCTCATGAGGTGTAAATTCTATACCAATTGATTTGAGTAGATCATTAATCTCAGTCAAATCATGGATGTAGCAATTTAGGATTTTAGCTTTGTGACATTAAGGTCATTTGAGTCCAAGGAAGGAATTAGAGTAGAGGTTCAAAGTAATCCACTTCATATTTTTAATTCAATTACTTAACAAGCATATGTACATAATTCTTTGTATGTCCAGTCCGGTATAGTAGATACCAAAAAAAGTTAAAGAAAATCAAGATATTTTGAACTATAGACAAAAAAGATAAATGTTGACTATGCAGGCTCCAACATGAGTTGTTACACTTCTTAACCCAACTCTTGTGAGGTATATTCAATCTACCAGCCCACATGTCTTACTGAGTCACTCGTTTCTACACACAGCGAGAATGAGATATATTGCAAAGGGCAGCAGACACCATGTACATTACTGGAAAAGGTCAAGCACAATATGCTAAGGCCCCTTCATTGACAAGAAGCAATACAAGCAAACTTCACTTGTCACATTAAAGTTAGATATCAGTGTATGAAAAGGGCTCAGAAGTTGACTCAAAGAGCCTGGTTTGGTTAATCAAGATGAGAGCTCTACTGCACTGCAGCCACACAGTCTTGGAGGTGAAGTCTGCTTATTGCGTGTAAATGACAAGTCTACCCTGCTAATTCAACCATGTCCTTCCTCCACAATGACTCCACTTGAGTAGGTGATTCAAAAGATGCCCTCCGTTGGAAATTGCATCTCTGAAAAGCACACATACCTGTACAAAATGTTTTAATTTTTATCAGATTGCTTCGCAGCTTAAAGTTGTCATCTGAGAATCATTATACATGTTCAGTCTTAACTGGGAAATGCCTACAGTCTCTCCATCTAACAATACTCATCCACTTGTACATGCATATATAAATACATCTGATTTCTAAATTGAAGAGGATATTTATCCAGTGTCCACTTTCCATTCCAAAGCTATAGAACAGCTGACCATTAACCCTGTATTGCTGCCTTTACCCTCTTACATTGTGTGATTAAAGAACTTAAGTACAGACAGTAACCTGACAATCTGAGGGCACCTTCCTAACCTGATGCATTTCATACTATGCATTGAATTCCCCACAAGAGATAACTCGTTTTGGATGACCTGGTGGCCATACCATCCATCGTGTTGCTTTAGTGCAGAGACTGAGAAATAGCTGGTGAAAACTGTTACATTTCAACATCATATCCAGAGGGGAAAATGACCACCAAAATAGAGAACTGGCCACTCACCATTCATTAAATAACAAAATGTTATACCGTGTATACAATTTGAAAAAGTATAGAACAGCCAATAGAAAATAACAGAAACCGTGTACTTTGGTCAATAAATTACAAACAAGCATTACCAGTGTGGGGTAGCCCTAATTGAAGAAAAACCAGTCAGCATCAACTAGTAGGACACTGATGTGCAAAAAGTAACTTTGGGGTAATTTACTGTTTACTCAGCAGTGTTAAGTGCATTGGATGGGTGGGCACACTGACATTCCCAGACTGCAGGTGCTGCCCAGCCACACTCCTCTCTGGCTCCATCCTACATTTTGGTACCACCGGTCAATTGCTATCAAGCCGAAGAGAACATAAAAAAATGGTCTTTAGTCTTCCTCTGACCACACCAATGGAATATGCACCGTCACTCACACACCACTTTCTAAGATTGAACAGGAATAACCACTAACTGGGTGATTGTGTTTTAGCACTAAGAGATTTGGAATTAAAATTTCCATTAGGTCTTCTCAGTTTAGGTAAACACTTTACTATGCACCGAATCATTAATATGGTATTTTTGCTTTGAGGTAGGCTATAATTGGAAAGTGGAAATAATATTTCTTAAACCTTAGCTCTTCAGTTAATTTCCTCCCTGAAATCTTAAAATTCATGAGCTTGCCCTGAAGTGTCCTAAGGGGTTCTAAAATAACATGACTAGTCTTCTCTTTAAGGTGGAAAATAATGAGACTGACAAGCCCAAAACCAATAATGTTAGGTAAAATGTATAATATTTAATTCAAGTTATATATTTCCTTAAATAGAGAAAAGCTAGAGTCCAAAACTTCTCATCTGAGATCAGTCAAATATAATAATAGATGCACTTAAATCATGATCTGTAATGTAACAAAAATAAAATTGGGAAAATAAACTGGACTGGTATTGACAGAACTTGCTCTGTGCTGCAGATGAGTTGTAAAACGAAAAACTTTCTCCTTCCTCGCCCTGTGTATGAATGTCTATTCCCCAAACATTGTGCAATTAAAAACACTGCTTCCCTGCTCAATCCACTGTTCTTCCCACTCCATGATGTTTGTCTTGGCTCCTTAAAATGCGTGCATATTTCATCTTTGTGCTCAAGCCATCCTCTTGGTTTGTGTAACCTTGACAACAAGCCAAGCCAGTTGTCCATCCCTCGCTCTTTGCCAGTGTTCCGTTTATGTCTTGCAGGAATTTTTGGTGTCAAAGGAATGCTAAATAAAGGAATGGATGCATCTTCTTCAGTCCATGCGTGTACATTTCAATGTTTTATGAGATATGTACACCAACCATACATACAGTGAAAGAGTTTGTGTGTGTGTGTGCATGCGCGTGTGTGTGTGTGTGGTGTAAGAGGAAACAATGGACAGGTGGAAATGTTCTTGTCGGTTATGCATGGGGATGAGTCGTGCCAAGGAAGTCACTGGAAGACAAATAAAATCAAACAGAAATACGTTTAGCACAACTCAGTACAAAGGCAGCCAAGAATATAGACACCTACTGTACAACTAATTGCCTACATTTAATCATTTCTGCTCAGTTGGCCTAAGGTCAAGACACAAATTGTCAACAGTGAGATACTCCTTGCTACTGTGTATATGTGCGCAGCTGGTCTAGCTGCTGTACCTGAGTATGTGTGGCAGCTCAGGACTCCTGTAGATGAACTTGTGCTTGTAAGCCAGAGAGACAGGAAAGGGGATGAACTGAAGCTTGTGTCCACTCAGGCTCTTGGACTGGGAAGCAATGTTGTACAGCTGGGAGGAGGGGGAAGGAGATAAACACAATGGAGTTATGGGAGGATTGTGTTCAGTCCAAGTTAAAAGAACAGCAAATATAGACCTGGCCCTGCTCTGAACTATGACTTCTGTGCTATAGAGTGTTACACAGAGGTCTGCAGTGGTGATGAACATTTGAGAGGTTCATATTTATTTTTTAGAAGCCAATGAAGAAGATGACCAATTAATTAAAAACAGAATAGTAATAAAATAATTATTTTTTTTAAATGAATTCTATTTCTGTGTGTTCCTTCACTGCTATAATACAGTAGCTCAACTAAAATCTCAGAATAGCTTGGGATTTTGGCAATGGTCCTTTATCAACTTCCCCAGAGTCAGATGAACTTGTGGATACCCGGAGGTTGCCAACTAGCATTAGCGCAATGACTGGAAGTCTATGGGAACAGCTAGCACGCAGTCATTGTGCTAAAGTTAGTTAGCATTGGCTCGCAAAACTACCTCCAACTTCATTCATACTGGACGCAGCGACATAAAAATGCTATCCAAGAGTACATCTGACTTTGGGAAAGTAGATAGTCTACAAAAAATCCCGAACTATCCCTTTAAATAAAACTAGTCATTATTCAAGTTTAATTGGTCCGAGGTTCCCACTTAACTACGTTGAAATGAATACCGGCATTGGCATAGACAGAATTCATTTTCAGAATTAGATTTTTTTTAAATCTTTTAAATTTGGGGCATTTTAAAGAGATCATAAAAAAAAAACACTATACATTTTAGCTCATTCAAGTGATAGAAATTTGAACAGTAACGAGCAAGTCTTTTTCAAGACGACAGCTGATTATTAATGACCTGTATTAAATCTATGAAATTAACTTTGTTTTTTTTTAGTAGATCAAATAGCTTCCTGTGTCCTTTGAAAAAGGAGGACCAGATGAAGGCTGTACGAGGTCGTGATGATGTGGCTGACTTTAATGAAGCCCAAACTAAAAAGGATACCTTCTTCCCTAGATGAAAGGGCACGACTGAGTCATCCTCGGCATGAAGGATAAGCAATGGACAGGATATGTGGTCCACACTACAAAAGAGAAGAAACAAGCTCAAATTACAGTCAAGTCTCTGAAGATCTTGGAGTGTCTGAATATGCATGGTTGGTCGTATGTTAATGGTTAATGGCCCTATGGTTCTTATACTATACTAGTGCTTGGCAACTCCACGAGAAAGTACAGCACAAAGGAAGTCTTGACATAGAGGAATGTCCTCTGTAGGCCACCTATAATACAAGTCTGACCTTCCCTGAGTTAGTCCCCTCAGCACATTCCAAAGGACATGGAGAAAAGGCATGGACAGAGCCTGGGTCGGCCAGGTTCAGACTATGCCTCTGCTCTTTAACATGCAAACATGCAGTCTGTTAATCTGTTGATATAACATTTGATACAAGGGTTCGAGCTCTTGATGAATGGTTGTGTGTCAGAGAGAACTTATTGACGCAACAAGCAGTTTGTATGAAGACACCAGTTTGAAAACATATGAGCAGGAACAAGTGACGTGACACACCGCTTTAAATCTAACATTAAACTAAATGGTCTGGAAGGAATCAAGATCAACCTACTTTTCGTCACTGGCAAATCGAATGTCGTTTGCTGATATGGTATCTAAAAAGAACCATTCAAAGCCTGGAAGGTACCGGTAGACCTAGAAGAAGCAATGACACAGACAGTAGCTAATAAAATAAAAAACATTACATCAAATATAATTAAATAAGACTCAACATGTAGTCAAGGGATTAAGAGGAAATGCTTGCCATAGAGAAGGGGTGGCTCTTGGCCTCCTCTCGGATGTTGGTGAATGGAGATTCCAAGACTAAGGAGTTTGGGGGCGTCCCTAGAAAATAGAAAGTCATTCAAATCAAACCAACCTTCATGAAACATAACCATACGTATCTAAGATGTAGCAATAAGTTGCCTTGAATTCACTTCCTTGAATAAAGCAGTCACAACTAGCCACTTTCTGTGACCCTGTAACTCAGTCAGATGGGTGTGAAAAATTTAAGCAGTGGACACTTGAACTACCACTGGAAGAGGCGCCTTGTGTCTGGTGTGTTAAGGTCAACAGCCAATGAGTTAGTTCCTCCGGTAGTACACAATACCAAGTCTGAGTTAATGTTTCTCACTTGCTATGATCTGACTAGTGATTGACTATACTTGAAAATGGGATGAAGCCTCATAATACTACTGTATGAGCATTCAACCTGTACAGGCCATTGGGTGTGGAATGCTTGTAAAAGTCCACGGTGGACCCAAGCATGTGCCCCTCAAACTTAACGTTACATAAATGTTGCCAAAATATTTTGTCAAACTTTTCAGAATCCCTCCCTGGACTCCAAATCAGGCTCTCCAAGTACACAACACAAGAGGGTAAACACAAGAGGGTAAGTTGACCCACTTCATTTAAACAAAACAATGGCACAGGTATATGGATCGTTCCACCAATTAGGGACCTTTTGAATAGTGTAACTGAATAGTGTAACTTGGTGAATTTTATTTGACCTTATTTTAACAGTCATAAAGAGCACATGTTCAACTAAATAACCCCCCCCCCCATTTCAAGAGAAAAAAAGAAAAGACTATAGTAAATGCCTATTAAGTGCCAAATAAAGTAAGTGTTGAAGACTTCATCTTTTAAATCAGCAATGAATCCACTTGTGGCAGGGGGAATGGAAGCTTGTTGTGTGCAGGGAGGGGTAATTGAATGCAAGCGTAACATATATATATATTTTTTTTTCTTCTTAATTGTTCAAACATTTCCAGCTTGTCCATCTATGGGTAGCAGGGTTGACGAGTTATGCTCAACCTGATAATTTTTATACCACAAAACACCAGAAAATGGCCAAAAAGAGTAGAACCAGCTCACCTGCTTTTACACTGTGATTTGACTGTTAGATGTTCAATGTCTCTTGAAGTTAATACATTTTTTAATTAGGGAGTAGTTATATTTTTTATGAATCACTAATAACATTTCAAATACAATATCTGATTTATTGCATTTTAAAATGTGGTCCATCTTAAAAGGGCACTTCATTTAATATAACAAACTTAAAAATAGATATTTGTGCACAATTTCTACTTAAAGTGCAAAAGGAACTCATTTCATGGAACAACCCATATAACACCTTAATTCTAAGGCCACTTTATTTAAACTCTAAAAATGTGTGACTTGTTTATCTAAAACATTTTGTTGCGTGATACACGCAGCGCCTCACTAAAGGCTACATAAATCAAGTATATACTTGAATATTCGGAAAGTATTCAGACCTCTTGACTTTTTACACATTTTGTTACGTTATAGCCTTATTCTAAAATTGATTAAACTGTATTTTTTCCTCATCAATCTACACAATACCCCATAATGACAAAGAAAAAAACTGGTTTAGAAATTTTTGCAAATGTATCAAATAAAAATAACTGAAATATCACATTTACATAAGTATTCAGACCCTTTACTCAGTACTTTATTTTATATTGATTTTATTTAACTAGGCAAGTCAGTTAAGACCTTATTCTTATTTACAATGACGGCCTACCAAAATGCAAAAGGCCTCCTGCGGGGACGGGTGCTGGGATTAAAAATACCAAATAAAATATAGTACAAAAACACACATGACAAGAGACAACACAACACTACAAAAAGAGAGACCTAAGACAACATAGCATGGCAGCAACACATGAAGCACCTTTGGCAGCAATTACAGCCTTGAGTCTTCTTGGGTATGACGCTACAAGCTTGGCACAGCGGTATTTGGGGAGTTTCTCCCATTCTTCTCTGTAGATCCTCAAGCTCTGTCAGGTTGAATGGGGAGCGTCACTGCACAACTATTTTCAGACCTCTCCAGAGATGATCGATCGGGTTCAAATCCGGAACATGGCTGGGCCACTCAATGACATTGAGACTTGTCCAGAAGCCACTCCTGCATTGTCTTGGCTGCGTGTTTAGGGACGTTGTCCTGTTGAAAGGTGCACCTTCCCCTCAGTCTGAGGTCCTGAGCACTCTGGAGCAGGTTTTCATCTAGAAACTCTGTACTTTGCTCCGTTCATCTTTCCCTCAATCCTGACTAGTCTCCAAGTCCCTGCTGCTGAAAAACATCCCCACAGCATGATGCTGCCACCACCAACACCATGCTTCACCATTGGGATGGTGCCAGGTTTCCTCCAGATGTGACACTTGGCATTCAGGCTAAAGAGTTCAAACTTGGTTTTATCAGACCAGAGAATCTTGTTTCTTATGGTCTGAGAGTCCTTTAGGTGCCTTTTGGCAAACTCCAAGCGGGCTTCCATGAGCCTTTTACTGAAGAGTGGCTTGCGTTTAGCCACTCAACCATGAAGGCCTGATTGGTGGAGTGCTGCAGAGATGGTTGTCCTTCTGGAAGGGTCTCCCATCTCCACAGAGGAACTCTGGAGTTGTCAGAGTGAACATCACCTCTCTGACCAGTCTCCCCTGATTGCTCAGTTTGGCCAGGCAGCCAGCTCTAGGAAGAGTCTTAGTGGTTGCAAACTTCTTCCATTTAAGAATGATGGAGGCTAATGTGTTCTTGGGGACCTTCAATGCTGCAGAAATTTTTGGTACCCTTCCCCAGATCTGTGCTCGACACAATCCTGTCTCAGAGCTCTACTGACAATTCCGTCGACCTCATGGCTTTCTTTTTGCTCTGACATGCACTGTCAAAATGTGGGACCTTATATAGACAGGTGTGTACCTTTCCAAATCAGGTCCAACCAATTGAATTTACCACAGGTGGACTCCAATCAAGTTTTAGAAACATCAATGGAACATCAATGGAAAGAGGATGCACCAGCTCAATTTTGAGTCTCATAGCAAAGGGTCTGAATACTTTTGTAAATAAGGTGCTTTTTTTATTGAATACATTTGCAAAGAATTCTAAAAACCTGTTTTCGCTTTGTCATTATGGGGTATTGTGTGTAGATGAGGGGGGGGGAATTATTTCATCCATTTTAGAATAAGGCTGTAACGTAACAAAATGCGGAAAAAAGGGGTCTGAATACTTTCCGAATTAACTGTATTTAGCCTGGGAGGTAGGAAGTCACAGCCTTAATGAGCAGATGCTTACCTCTGTCACACAGACGTCGGACTAGGTTAGTGGCCACCCTGGAAAATTTGAAAAATAAATATTTAAAAGTTACCACTCTGTAAATTGACTGATTTACCAGTACAAACACATTCACCCAAAGTATATGTTCATCCAATTGTTGGTTCATAATCATACAAGAGTTTATAATTTTACACAAAATCTATTTGTGAAATGTTGAGCTGAATGTGATGGAGAGACAGATGTCTGTGTTCCTACCCTGTCCCCAGTGAGTGGCCCCAGACATTGAGGGGTTTGCTCCCCACCCTCTCCTTCAACCACTGGTAGAGGAACAGGGCATCTGACGTCATGCCTCCCTCAGAGGGACTCCCGTCTGAGTCACCCCAACCTGGAACAACCAGAGAAGTATGAAACAAGGGATGAATGGTGATCTAAGATCAGATGATCTTTTTAAAAGGGATATTGTGATTGTTAATAAACTTTGAAATAGCTCGAAGTAGAACCCCACTTACCTCTGTAATCAAATGTGACTACGTGGTAGCCTAATAAACTAAGGACCTGGGGAGGGGAAGCCGAAATGCATCAAATCTCAACTCCAGATCAGACTGAAAGCAGGTCAATTCACAAAAAATGTATTGAATTCTGTTTGTTGGTCAGTACTCAATATAGCTAGATACAGTATGGGTGGGATACAAGCGAAGCAAGTTTGTGTGTTTGCAATGAAATCCTCTCACCTTGTAGAGCTGAACTCTATGGTCCCCTCCTCTGAAACAGACAGGATGGACAAGTTTATACACCAGGTGAAAGGTGAAGCAACATATCTCAGCCATTCTGAAGAGCGCATTGTGTTAATATGTACAAGTTCCAAGGTTGTGAGTCAGCTTCAACAAACACATATTTAAAGGCGGAAGGTTGTCATGTGAGTTAAGGGTATACGCCAGGGGGTACTGGACCAGAGTAACACTTAGATGGTACAATGAAAATGCTTTTTAAATCTAAATGTATGATCACCTTGTCCCTGCGTTGCCGTGAAGATACAGCATGACTGGATAGGGGGATTTAAAGGTACTGTCATACCACTCTCTGTCCTTCCCCTGCGCCTCTTTCCACATCTGGTCTGGAACTGTGTGCCTGGGTGGAACAGGAACAGTGATAGACAAGGAGAAAGCTGTAAGCAATGTACACAATAGACTAAGAGGTGTGGGGTGGGACAAACTGGTTTGATATAGGCTAGTATCATCTGTACTTGAGTCTAACCGGGGACAAAGACTGTGCTGTAAGAACTATCAGATTGGAGTAGCCTACATGTTTTACATAACTGGACACACAACCCCCATGTTCTAAGAGAATAGCCCTGAACAGAGACTTGTCTATTTACATATCATCACCTCAGCCTTTAGTCTTTATCTACCACAACCCACACTGCTAAACTCCTCTGGGCTCAACATGCCTTTCCCAAAGTCAACGTTCCCCAGTTAGTCTGCTCAAGTTCCGTCCGGTAAACATCCACAGGGACTGCGGTGGTCTCCCCCCTGTGGTCCAGTCTCTTCTGTATCATTCTCAGACACACACACACTGCACCTTTTCCCCAGGAGGCAGTGCGTTATTGTTTTCCCAGCCGAGGAGTTCATTACACCCCCGAGACAGCTAGAGGGCTGTGTGTGAGAGATCGCAAGAGAGCGCGCAAGGGAGAGACAGAACCCTAGACAGAGCTGCATTTCCTGACAAAATATCAAAAATAAAACAATTAGAGTGCCATTTCCCCATAAGACAGTGGACAGTGTCTGACAGACCAACCTGCACATGTCCTCTATGCCTTTGTATGGTTATTTTTACCTTTTATTATTGTTGATGTTACTGATTGTGCCGTTGACAATCTTGATGATTATTATTTTAATAATGTTAATATCGTAAATCACTTAATCTCCAAACGTACACTTTGGCAATATGTATATTATATCGTTATGCCAATAAAGCAAATTGAATAGAGAGCGAGCGAGAGACAGAGAGCATAAATAGATGGCGCCGGAGGGCATGGCTGCCGTTTTACGGGCTCCTAACCAACTGTGCTATTTTGTTAGTTTTTTCGCATTGTTTTTAACTTATTTTCCTACCGTCTCTTATGACCGAAAAGAGTGCCTGGACATCAGAACAACGATTACTCACCTCGAACTGGATGAAGAGTCCAACGCAAAGGATATACTGCTTCCTGGAGACCAGGCCCAAATCCCCATCATTCACGTGAAGAAAAGACGGAGATACAAGGAGTGAAGGCCGGGGTGCATTGTGAGGATTCATAGGCGAGTGAGAAAATCGCCACTACCATCGGTTATCTCCCGGGTGGCGCAGTGGTCTAGGGCACTGCATCGCAGTGCTAGCTGCGCCACCAGAGTCTCTGGGTTCGCGCCCAGGCTGGGCTGGGTTCGCGCCCAGGCTCTGTCGCAGCCGGCCGCAACCGGGAGATCCGTGGGGCGACGCACAATTGGCATAGCGTCGTCCGGGTTAGGGAGGGTTTGGCCGGTAGGGAGGGTTTGGCCGGTAGGGATATCCTTGTCTCAGTATGTAAAAAATGTAATAAAATGTATGCACTCTACTGTAAGTCGCTCTGGATAAGAGCGTCTGCTAAATGACTAAAATGTAATGTAAAATGGTTCTATTGGCCAACGCGCAATCCCTGGAAAACAAACTGGATGATCTACGGTGGAAACTATCCTACCAACTGGACATGAAAAACTAATATCTTATGTTTCACCGAGTCGAGTCTGAACAACAACGCGGATAATATAGAGCTGGCTGGGTTTTCCGTGCATCGGCAGGACAGAGCAGCTACGTCTGGTAGGGCGGGGTTGTGTGTCTATTTGTCAACAGCCTGTGCGGAATGTCTAATATTAAAGAAGTCTCAAGGTATTTCTCACCTGAGGTAGAGTATCTCATGATAAGCTGTACACCACACTATCTACCAAGACTTCGCATCTATATTATTCGTAGCCGTTTATTTTCCACCACAAACTGATGCTGGCACTAATACAGCTCGTTGAGTGCGGTCTAAGGCCATGAGCAAAAAAGAAAATGCTCATCCAGAAGTGGCGCTCCTAGTGGCCAGGGACTTTAACGCAGGCAAACTTAAATCCGTTTGACATAATTTCTACCAGCATGTTACATGTGCAAGCAGAGGAGAAAAAAATAAAAATAAATAAACTCTAGACCACCTTTACTCCACACCGAGATGTGTACAAAGCTCTCCCTAATCCTCCATTGGGAAAATCTGACCATAACTCTATCCACCTGATTCCTGCTTACAAGCAAAAACTAAACAGGAAGTACCAGTGACTCGCTCAATATGGAAGTGGTCAGATGACGGAGTCTACGCTAAAGGACTGCTTTGCTAGCAGAGACTGGAATATGTTCCGTGATTCATCCAATGGCATTGAGGGGTATACCATCTCAGTCACCGGCTTCATCAATAAGTGCATCGAAAACGTTGCCCCCACAGTGACCGTACGTACATATCCCAACCAGAAGCCATGGATTACAGGCAACATCCGCACCAAGCTAAAGGCTAGAGCTGCCACTGTCAAGGAGCGGGACACTAATCCTGACACTTATAAGAAATCCTGCTATACCCTCAGACGAACCATCAAACAGGCAAAGCATCAATACAGGACTAAGATTGAATCCTACTACACCGCCTCTGACGCTCGTCAGATGTGGCATGGCTTGCAAACTATTATGGACTACAAAGGGAAACCCAGCCACTGCCCAGTGACACGAGCCTACCAGACGAGCCAAATGCCTTTTATGCTCGCTTCGAGGCAAGCAACACTGAAGCATGCATGAGCACCAGCTGTTCCAGATGATTGTGTGATCTCGCTTTCCGTAGCTGATGTGAGTAAGACATTGAAACAGGTCAACATTTACAAGGTTGCGGGGCAAGAGGGATTACCAGGGCATGTACTCAGAGCATGCACAGACCAACTGGCAAGTGTCTTCACTGACATTTTCAAGCAGACCACCATAGTCCCTGTTCCCAAGAATGCGAAGGTGACCTGCCTAAATGATTACCGCCCTGTAGAAATCACGTCGGTAACCATGAAGTCCTTTGAAAGGCTGGTCATGGCTCACATCAACAGCATCCTCCAGGACACACTAGACCCACTCCAATTCACATACCGCCCCAACATTTCCACAGATGATGCAGTCTCTATTGCACTCCACACTACCCTTACCCACCTGGACATAAGGATCAGCTATGTGAGACTGCTGTTCATTAACTACAGCTCAGCGTTCAACACCATAGTGCCCACAAATCTCACTGTTTAAGGACCCTGGGACTAAACACCTCCCTCTGCAACTGGATCCTGTACTTCCTGACTGGCCACCCCCAGGTGGTAAGGTTAGATAACAACACATCTGCCACGCTGATCCTCAACAAGGAGGACCCTCAGGCATGCGTGCTTAGTCCCCTCCTGTATTCCTTGTTCACCCACGACTGCGTGACCAACCACGACTCCATTAAGGTCGACGGGGCTGTAGTCGAGCGGGTCGAGAGCGTCAAGTTCCTTGGCGTCCACAACAACAAACTAACATGGTCCAAGCACACCAAGACAGTCATGAAGAGGGCACGAAAACACCTTTTCCCCCTCAGAAGACTGAAAAAATGTGGCATTGGTCCCCAGATCCTCAAAAAGTCCTACAGCTGCACCATTGAGAGCATCCTGACCAGTTGCATCACCGCATGGTATGGCATCTGCTCTGCATCCAACCAACCGTAAGGCAATACAAAGGTTAGTGCGTACAGCCCAACACATCACTGGGGCCAAGCTTCCTACCATCTAGGACCTATATACCTACTAGGCATCAGAAGGAGGGCCCAAAAAATGTTTTAATACTACAGTCACCCAAGTCAGACTGTCCTCTCTGCTACCGCACGGCAAGCGGTACCAGAGCGCTAGGTACAAAATAATCCTTAACAGCTTCTACCCCCAAACCATAAGACTGCTGAACAAATAATCAAACAGCCACCCGGACTATTTACATTGACCCCCCCCCTTGGTTTTTACACTGCTGCTACTCGCTGTTTATTATCTATGCATAGTCACTTTACCCCTACCTACATGGAGAAATTACCTCGACTAACCTGTACCCCCGCACATTGACTTGGTACCGGTACTCGCTGTATATAGCCTTGTTATTGTCATGTAATCGTATTTTCTTCACTCTATTCTTGAACTGCATTGTTGGTTAAGGGCTTGAAAGTAAGCATTTCACGTAAGGTCCATCTATACCTGTTGTATTCAGCGCATGTGACAAATACAATTTGATGAGAGAGACGAGAGCCGGATCGAGAGACGCCATCATGAACAGCAGATTGTGGTCACTGAGAAAGTGCAGTAATGTCCTGAGCAAAAGTCAAATTGGATTCCTACCAAATTATCAAACCATATTTATACCTTGCATACCCTAAATGATAAACATGTTAAATCAAAAAGCTTGAGCGATCAACAGCCCCCGATCTCACTCGTAATGACACAGAAATAAAATGGCTCCTGTATGCAGATGATCTGGTGCCGCTGTCCCCCACAAGAGGGGCTACAGCCACAATTAGATCATCTGCAACAGTTGTGTCAAACCTGGGCACAGAGAGTCCATCTCAAAAATACAAACATTATGATATTCCAGAAAAGGTCCAGATGTCAGGGAAACCAACATACCTTTTTACTAGACTCCACTCATAACGCACACACACGACAAAAAATGTGCTCCACAGGGAACTTCAACTTGGCCGTGAATGAACTGAAAGAAAGGAAGGAGGGCTTTCTATGCCATTGAACAATCTATTAAATTAAACAGCAATTAGGATCTGGGTCAAAATATTCTAATCAATAATAGAACCAATTGCACTATATGGCAGTGAAGTGTGGGGTCTGTTTACAAAGCAAGAATGACAAATGGGACAAACACCCCAACTGAAATCCAGCATGAGGAATTCTGTAAGAGCATCCTCAGAGTACAGAGAAAACAACTCCAAACGCATGCAGAGCAGAATTAGGCCAATTCCCTCTTCTGATTAATATCCAAGAAAAGAGCCACCAAATGTTATCATTTAAAAAAACAAGTGACTACCACTCATACCATTACAAAGCCCTCAAAAGCCAAGAGATGACCATAGAAATGAGTCCTCAGCCAGCTGGCTCAGTTCACTAACCCCTACCTACCCAACAAAGCCTCAGGACAGCACTCAGAAAACCTGTCCCAACCAAATCATCACGAAGTAAAAATAAAAAGCTCACCTATTGGAAAGACACCACAAAAAATATAAGTAAACGTCAATGCTATTTGGCCCTAAACAGACAGTACATGGTGGCAGACTATATTACCACCGTGACTGATAGAAAACGGAGAAAAACACTGACTACGTACAGACTAAGTGAGCACGGCCTGGCAATAGAAACTGACCGTCACACTCTGCCCTCAGAAAGGCCAAGACAGAGCTGCATTTTCTCCTACACTGCGAGAACTATACAGAGATGCAGGCAATTTTCTTACCCAGAATCTAAAACAAATACTTTGAAAACAGAAAAGGAGAAAATCCAATATCTCCTGGAACAAAAAAACCTTTATGCCATATTAGCTGCAAAATATGTAGCTTCCTGCCACATCCATAGGGACAGCCAGTGGAATGACCAACCAGAGCAGCAACATTGCTACTTGTATCTTTCTCACCATTTCATTATTGTCCTAAATCATTTCTTCCTGAAGTGTCCTGTTACTGGTTACTACTCATTGAGTATTATTATTTTTCCTATTGTCACCTGTGTCATCATTGACTTGATATGTGAAAGTAGAGAGCGAGAAAGAAAGTACGAGATCCATCCCACACAGTCTTAGCCAAGCAGCTGGTGTGTGCACATGTCTTCTTACCATACACCAATGTTGACACCAGTCTCTGGCTGCAGGTAGAAGTTAAAGGTGTGGTTCAAGCCATGGTCTTGTGGCCTTTTCAAGTCAATGAAATAGGGCAGCCGCACTGCAGGGGGTGGGGTTGGGTAGAGGGTAGACAGAGGCTGTGTTAGATGTGCTAAGACAATAACATATCACTGACAAAGCAGCAGCGCTCAGCTAAAATCCACAGGACAGCTGCTCTAGAAATAGCAGGGCTCTGCCTCTTTCCACTCTATAAGGTTACACGAGACAGTCACAAGTCACCGTCCACTTCCTGTACAGACATATACTGTTTCACTTCCTCACTGAAAACAAAGAAAACCTCTAACTGTCTGCCATCCACAAGACGTTTGGGTCTTTAGCTGCACTGCAAACCATTCAAAAGATCGCAAAAGAAAATCAGATGTCACTGAGTGGGACAGAAAAGCATGTTCAAATCTGATGGGGTTACATGTTTTACAATGGGTAGTTCCAGTACTGGATGTTGATTGGTTGAAACCAAGTAACTAGAATCAGATGTGGTCACAACACACCACTCAGTACTACTGAATCAATGTTTTAGGTGCAATCCTGCCCATTGCTGCCTATAATGCATGAAACTACTACAGTTACACACTGCATATCAGATGGAGGGAGCGGTGAAGGCTGTGTATTGCATGCTTGCAGATGGAATATACACCCTCTTAACTGCCTCTGTCTGGAGTTTCGTGCTGTGTTGGGTTTCAGGTTCAATTGATGAGCAGGCTCTCATGTGCACACATTAGCACATGCACCCTTGCTTATGTATGCAGTATGCACACTTACTAAATGAGCTACAAGTATCCACCTACCAAATGAAACACGCAGAGGCCAGAGTTAACTGATGAAGCAAGCTTATTTCGTCTCATAAATGTTTTATTAAAAAAAAAATCTTAAATCAATGCAAACTAGATTGAACAAAACATGCCTTACTGGTTTCTATATCTATACTCACCAAAATTTAAAAAGACTAGTTTTGCCTGAATGGAGGGGCATAGTTTGACGATGAAGGGGATGGTTATGTAGACTCCCAGCACCCACAGGAGGATCCTCTTCAATCTGCCCATTAGGCCATATCTGGAACACACACGCAGGGGAGAGACAATGTCAGCATTTTACATTGTTCTTCAAAAACTAAAGTAGAAAACATTAAGATTTTAGATGGCTAATTTTAGATGGCCTAGTGGTTAGAGCGTTGGGCCAGTAACCGAAAGGTTGCTAGATCGAATCCCTGAAATGACAAGGTCAAAATCTGTCGTTCTGCCCCTGAACAAGGCAGTTAACCCACTGTCCCTAGGCAGTCACTGTAAATAAGAATTTGTTCTTAACTGACTTAGTTAAAGGTTAGATAAAAATAACAGTTAGATAAAAATAAGTTAAGACTACAACGTTCTGCTATCCATTCCAATTGTACACAGATGTGTACAGAACTAAAATAGTTTAAAATATTAAGCCTAGATCATAATGTGTTAGTTATCAGGATGGGGGTTCAGAGTTCAGACTGTTTAGGAAAAAACAACTCTTCCCTGTTCATACAGAGTAAAACCAGATGTTGCTTGGCTCTATCCTAAGAATTCAGAGGGTCATGTGGTTCAAAGAGGGTCATGACAAAGTCCTCGTTACAACAGCCTGTAACCTGCACCTTTCCTCCCTTCCTTCCAAACTGTTTCATCCAGCTAGACGTCAGTCTGAGGTTAAGCTGCAACCACTGCAGAATTCTGACCTGGGAGCAGTGGAGATCATGACATTTCAGAGAGACGTTAAAAATATCAGACAGAAAATGCTGTGTAAAACACACTGCACCTTAGCCTTGCTCAATGCAACCCTTTATAATGAGGAAGTTCTACATGGCCGTAAGTCAGAGTCAAGCCTCGTTCACATTACCAATAATGTTACGTTGTGCCGTATGTCATGCATTTCAAATGGGGACGTCCACAATGGAGTGGAATCGCAACACCCCCTTGCGGTTGAAGGCTCCATTGCGAGACGGACGCCGCATACTTTCAAATGTTCCAAACTAAGCATCGTCTTCAGTCCAGCCAGTGTCGAAGAACAGGAAGTTACCAAAACTCTGCAGGTTTTCGGTGATGGCTTTATGGGATAGCTAGCAACTTGTAAACAATTACCCATTCCTATAAGTGAGTACTATTTTAATAGTAATGTTAAATACACACTGGCTGTTGCCTCCCATTTAAGTTTAATGTGATTAAGGACGTTTGTTTTTTTATGACAATTATTAGGGGGAGGTCACTAGCTATAGTGGCATCTTAAACCTAGGCTAGATTTTTAGCTCTGCAGTGCAAGCCAGCTTGACTTGCTATAAAGTTAGAGAAACAAGTTGATGAAAAAGTAACAAAACATGTTTTATTATCACCTAAAACATATTTATCCTTTCTTGAATGATTTTGCAATATTCCAAAAATAAATGCCATCTTGCGTTGTTACACTTGTCCGTTCAGTAGCGAGGCAAGACTCTGAAGATGACGTACGGCATAATGAAATACGCCACAATGTCTACGGTGTATGAAGTCTAAATTGGTGTCAGCGCTTCTCTGAGCACACCGTATTTCCTAGAGTCTTGCTTGGGACAGAATGTGTAACTTTATGGCAAGTTAATAGGACTATTATTTTAAATGAAAACAAACTACTGCTACCCTCTGGGAGAGCTGCTGTAATAACAGAGGGACTGCTGATAGTCAGGAAGTTACCCATCTCCCTTCTAGGGCTATGGACAAATCACTTTGTTTTTCCTCCAATATTGATGACATGCCTTATGACATAACTTACCCCACATGGAGGGTGAAGTCCCTGACAGATACTAGGCCCAAACAGCACACCCTGCAGCAGAGGAACAAAACAAACGTCCTCCAATCCGTGAAACAGACCCCACAGACGCCAATGAAATGAACAGCGATGACCCCAGTGTGACAATATGCAAGATGCACGCATGCGTTCAAGGATGTCCTCATGTCTCTCAATGTCAAAAAGGTCAGGGGAGGGTTGGAGTGGGCCCTCTGCTGCCCTCCCTCCTCTCGCTAGCGTGTTGCATAACGGATCTCTACGGCCCGGTGCACCCGGGGGACTCTGATACTGTATGTCATGATGATGTGGCTGGAGCGTCAGTCAGGGAGGGGGGCCAGGGGAACTGTAATATTCACTACTGGGGGTGTGTCATAATAACCTCTAATTTACTGGATGTGTGATGAACGTAAAGCAAGCAGTGGAGATACTGTATAATTACTGTATGAGTGCAGTGGCACAGGAAAGACTGCTTTATGGAGCTCCAGACATGTCAGTGGGAATAGCGTACAATGGATTATTCACAAAAACATTTTTATAATATGGACAGTTTAACTGACCTAAATTAAGTCTTATCCTGGACTAAATTGCACTTTAATGAATATGTTATAAAGGATCCAGTCAGACTCCGTAGTATAGACAAGGTTAACTAATGCTCATGAATTCTATTTTTAGATTAGCAAAGCCAGAAATAGACCTAGGCCTACTCCATTTAGTCTAGCCTAGTTCTTAAATAGCCTACTTACATTCACATGTAAGATGTTTGTTACATCTGCTGTTGTTTTCAGCCTCTCTACCTGACCATCTTTGCCAGAGATGGAATCTATCAGCTCTAACAAAATCAAGACACACACACACACACACTCAAATGCACCAAGTGCAGTTTGTGCAGACATGCAAAACCCCTTAGAGTGTACACAGAGCTCTCTCTGGCCCTATGAATAATGCAGAGTGCTTGAAAGAGCCTGTTAGATACTGTGTGCTGCGTTATCAAGAAGCCACTGCGAGAAAGAGGGACAGACGTTATCAAGTTAGACACTGGCGTAATAAAAAAAAACACTATCCACGCCTTCATTTGGATGCATTGTATTAGCTCCACCTCTGTCCCCCCCCATCCAACTTAGGGTTGTAGTTATCACAGCAAAAAGTACATCGCCACAGCTTGACTGGCCCTGCATAAGGTATTTCATAGTGCTTTTAAATTCTTATTATTTTAAAAGGAATGGTTATTCTGGTTGCCGGGTATCACAGTATCTTATGACCGAGTCAATTGAAATTCATTTATTAGGCCCTAATATATGGATTTCACATGACTGGAAATACATATGCATCTATTGACCACAGATCTTTTAAAAAGTTAGGGTTGTGGATCAGAAAACTGTCAGTATCTGGTGTGACCACCATTTGCCTCATGCAGCACGACATCGCATAGAGTTGATCAGGCTGTTGATTGTGGCCTGTGGAATTTTGTCCCACTCTTGTTCAATGGCTGTGCGAAGTTGTTGGATATTGGCGGGAACTGGCACACTTGGTCGTACACGTTGATCGAGAGCATCCCAAACATGCTCAATGGGTGACATGTCTGGTGAGTATGCAGGCCATGGAAGAACTGGGACATTTTCAGCGTCCAGGAATTGTGTACAGATCCTTGCGACATGAGGCTGTGCATTATCATGCTGAAACATGAGGTGATGGCGGCAGATGAATGGCACGACAATGTGCCCCAAAATGCCAACGATAAAATGCAATTGGGTTCGTTGTCTGTAGCTTATGCCTGCCCATACCATAACCCCAACGCCACCATGGGGCACTCCCTTCACAACGTTGACATCAGCCCAGTACAGTTGAAACCGGGATTAATCCGTAAAGAGCGTGTGAAAATTCCAACCATATGCTTCAGATTTATACATCCGGTGAAACATCTGGCTCCTTGTTTTGTGGTAGAGGCATTCCCTTGTGTTTTGTTTTTTTCTCTTTTCCTACAGTGTCAGACAACATTTTAGTAGCCTATGTAGTATTCGTTTTGTATTGGAAGTCTCTTTGGAACTCCATCCATGCGGAATCTTGATAAGTGGCAATGCGTCACTAGTTCCCATCTAGACTCCATGCCGTACTCCAACCCTTTTTATCTTCTTTCTGAAAGGAGATCTTCCCCAGGCTTTCGAACAGTACAGTAGAAGCCTGGGCTTCCAAGGATAGCCCTAACACTCACCAGTTGCCACCCTCTCAATAAAATCAACATTGCTTTGTGACTAACATGTGCATGGTGTAATTTGTCATGTGCAGACGACTCCGCATAAATAAATACACCATAGCCAGTCAGTACTTTACAATAGTATGTTACGCTTGCCTGAGTGTGCATACCAGTACATATACCAGAGGGATATAACAGAAAATGCCCATCATCCTCCTCCACAGATAATGAAACAAATAAGCTAGGTTTAGAAACACTGCGGCAGATGCATGTTCAGCCAACTGGAACACAAGGCTGACCAGTTTTGACAAAGCGGACAGCACTCTTGCTTTGTTCAGAACAAGCAGTGTACCAGTCATGCCAACCAAACAGATGGTGGTCTAATTTCACAGGTACGTGGGGCCCAGCATTTTCTTATGGGGTACCTACTGCAGACAGACCTCCAGTTGAACCATCGGTGGGGTGAAGGTTAATTGCCATGTAGAGATAATTCAGTCAAGGGTTACGCAAACAGATCTGCCTGTTTCCACCCTATGCAGGTATAACAACAGGAGGCACTGTTGATCAACAGTGGTGCAACAAGACAGCAGGACAACACCTGCCCTGCTAGCTGGCCTCGAGGCGTTAATGCGTTTAGCTCAGCGGAGGGGCCTGCTGCCATATGGACATGATTACAGCCTGGTAGACATGACGAGATGAAGCTACATTGCATTAGATCACATTGGTCATCCGCTTGGCAGAGAGTATATGTTCTATTGTCACTTACACCGGATAGGTGCAGTGAAATTTGTTGTTTACAGGGGCAGCCATAGTAGTATGGCCCCTTGGAGCAAATTAAGGTTAAGTGCTTTGCTCAAGACCACAAACAGATTTTTCCCTTGTCGGGTTGGGTATTCGAACCAGCCACCTTTCGGTTACTGGCCCAACGCTAGGCTAGGCTAACCACTATGCTACCTGCTGCACTAACCATTAATCAGATTCATAAGGACTTCAATAAAGCCATGTTATCCATGTAAAACAAGGCGACAATACCATGGCAGTGTGGTTTTAAATTAATTTAACTATCATGTCCATCCTGTGGCCAGTGCTGCTTTGCCACAGCTCCCTGTAAAGGACTTCCCTTCCCCCTATCCCTGTCCAAGGTGACAGTGTAACAGCCAGGACCTTGACAGCGCCATGGCTGCAAAAGTAGGGCCAATCAGGGCAGGAGATAACTAATGCAGTCTGACATGGGATTTTGAGAAGAGGCTTTGAGCAGTGTCAATGCCACCCTGTCTGGTTGGGCGGAAAAAGAACAGGCTGGAGCCCTAGGACCAGAGCAAGACTACGAGACAGTCAGGGGTCAGGTATAACCAAAAGGGATCTCCAAGGACCAAAATAATATAAACTTCAGATGGGTACTCACAGCAGAATATGAGTTGCAGTAGATTTTTTTTTAAACAACACTAGAGCTAGGTTCGGCAGATAAATATATTCAAACCCTTTGACTACTGCTGTACATTAGCTGCAGCTGCAGGAGAAGCACCTCCAAGGTTAACAGCTTCAGTGTCTGAAACCAGATTCTTCTTGGTCATTGACACCATAGAGGCTGAACTTGTCTCAACTTCAAGTTGGAATACTTCAGCCCACGAGAGAGCTGGCCATTATGTTCCCAGTGAGGCTTCTAAAAATGAGCCTCTGTGATGAGCACCGCACACCCACACTATATTCCATAGAGAAATAGAAATCCTCTGCTAGCAATGGGAGAGCTGTCAAGAGGGCTGGAAGGATCCTAAAATAACAGCCATGACACAGCCGATTCCAACCGCTTGAGCCTAAACAGCCAATCAGCCCAAAATAAGTAATCCTCATGGGAGGCCCAGTCAGCCAGAGCAATCACAGCCCAGCTTCAAAATAAATAACAGAAACGTCATTTAAAAAAATCTGCATGCTGTGGTTTGGTATGAAGGGCATAACAAAGCAATATTTTATTAGCTAGGAGGTCTGGCAGGCACAGTCGGACATAATCTGAAGCAACTACAGGGTGTTAGTACATGTGCACCCCTATAAGCTAATCAATACTTGGGTTTTAAGCAGAATTAATGCCACTATGCTATGGGGGAAGGAAACAACACTAAATGAGTTAACGCTAGTTCTTCCTCACTAAACTTGATACTGGGTGCTTAGCACAATTTCCCTTTGGAGATTTACGGGCACAGCCACAGAACATTCACACTTGTCACCCTTGTGTGCGAAGTTCTTTCCAGTCAGATCATCATGAACCACCTACAAGCCAGGAAGACCCATTGAAGTTGCTGGCAAAGAGCACCTGAAATTACTTGGTTGATGTCATGTGCAACATGAAGGTCATATTGGACTATACATGTCAGCCAGTCGTGGTGGGAGGGGTTATTCATGTGCATTAGTACAGTCAGTTCATGTATCTAAGGGTGACTGCACATACTGTAGTTATGAACCACCCAACAGCCCTGTACTGCTGTGCAGTAGTACACAGAACAGCTAGTTCCTCATGTATCACATGGGAATGAGTGAAACTTACTCCTCAGCCTGAAGTTACCCCAGCGAATAGCTAGCTTGTCACTGACTGGTGAGACGCTTCAGGGGGGGCGGTCACGTGTGCTAGCAAGGCAGAGGTCCTGAGTTCGCGCCCGGTATGGGCCGAATTGGGAGGAAGTGGTACTCGCTAAGCAAGCAGCGTGACATCCTTTACACTCTGTCTAGAAACACAGTGAAAAAAAATAACATAAGAAACTTATGGTGGAGTCCATCCTGCAATATCTTGCCCAGGCCACTAAAGACTAACTGGCTGGCTGAGACTTCAAGGCAAAAAGAGACCACTGTAGCTAAATAGGCTAAGGAACTGGCACGCATTTCTGCAGAGTAAATCAACATCCCTAAACTTAGCCAAAAAGTTTGATTAAGAAATGGGGCATTTGCTGCCAAATTAGGCCAAAAAGGTCAGACAATGTCTCCTGGACATTCTGTTGAGGAAAGTAATGCTAAAAATGTAATGAGACAAAAATAAACAAAATACAGGAAGTGGATCTGCAAGACCTTTGTGTCTCAGTGTCTGACTGATTCCAGTGTGTTTATTGGAAACAGGTTAATGCACTATGACAGGGCAGCAGCAGTAGCTAGCAGTCTTGACAATTGCAAATCTGACAAAATTGAGACAGAGGGGAAAAAAAATGTGCAGTCATCTTGACAGATTGCAGCTGTGGGAATAGACTGACAGGAACAACACATGACACCACAATAAACCAAGTAGGCAGAGACACCAAGGAAACAGAGTGACCCTGGGAAGCCTGTTCCTGGAGTGTTGGTAAAAGAGGGGAGTGTTGAGAGGAGCACCTAGTGGGAACTGAAGGTCGCTGTGTAACGCATTAGGCTACATAAAGGTACATATCCCACAGGAGGGAAGGGAAACTGCATTCTGCTCTGAGTTCTTAGTTCCTTTGCACTAATGCGTGTCCCTGGCTTTCCAGCCGGCCTTCTGTAAATTATTTTAACAGTGATGCCAGTGCAAGTTAGCAGTGTGCCTATATGCAATGGTCCTGTCCTGACCACGTTTCTATTAGATGTCCCATCAATGGACCCACATTCACACCCAGAAAATACTGTTTGAAGCAGCAGTAGCCTAAACAGCAAATTTGAGCAAGTTCAAATCTAGCATAGTTTTGATACCTTGGAGCTTACAGTTTAATAGCGTTCTTAAGCTTAACTGGCCAATACCCCTGCCCGAGGTAACAAAATCAGTGAATAGAATTTATTCTCCGAAAGAGGGGAAGAATAGCGATGGAGATATCACATCCAGAATAATATTTATCACCATCATTAAAATATAGGACTTCACGTCACACCTGCCCCAATGACCAGAATACAATCATATGGTCCTCTGTCCTCCCACCCAGTTAGTGGAGTTCAGTGATCACAAGAGGTGCCCTTGAAGGATGTTTTCTAACCAGCAAGCTTGTTATATTTATCATCATAGCCAGCCAACTCAAATGTGAATCACTACAACATGGCAGTGTTGAGTTCCAGCCTGAATTCCAGTTTTCTGAACAGGATAGTGACTAAGGACCTGACCACTGTCCTGATGTGAACTGGCATCAGTCCAAGTGGTTACATGAGCTTCAAGGACTGAGAACCGTGGCACTAAAAATACCTCTTCATGAGGTCTCTAATAATCAGTCACCAAACCACAGTGACTAGCTCAGACAAATGGAATGGAATTCAATGCCTTCTTAACTAGAACCAATGTCAAGCCACAGCTTATTTATTGTCGAGACAGAGCTGTATTCAGACTCAGTGGACAGGGCTCTAAACAAGCCTCAAAGCTCATCTCCCTCACTCTACTTAACCTTGGTGACAGGCAAAGGTTCTGAAAGGAGACCGAGGATATTGAATATTTAATCAGTCACCTCAAGCCAGCCCCTACCCTCGAGTGAACTGAAGACTGGTCTTTCAAGATAAGAGTGCCGTAGCTAAAAACAACCAAAAACTAGGCTAGAATGACTTATCACGCTTACCAAAATTAGTCTTGGAATGTGACGAGGGCAGCAATAGCAATCACATTTGCTTATTGATCACTGATGCATCAACATGGGTTTCATGAATACAGTACAATTACAAGTTTGAATTCCATCATAGTCTGAAATGTGGTACTTCTTTCAGGAACAGGTCACAATAACAATGCATAAAACAGGTAGCGGTTATTGTTTTACAAGAATAAATCTCGGAGTGACTTATACCCATTTGTGTGGGATGTTAGTGTAGGCTACTTATTGTTTTTAGTTTGATTAAGTAAAAGCATATTATCTTGCTGTGCGTTTCTGATGAAAATAATTAGATACAGTAGGCTAGATATAGTCCAACTGAGCTGTCATTTGGATAACTAGGCTCAAAGTATAGGGTTGACATTTTGTTAGTCCACTTACATTTAGAGCCCTTATACACTACATATACAAAAGTACGTGGACACCCCTTCAAAATTTGTGGAGTCGCTATTTCAGCCACACCTGTTGCTGACAGGTGTATAAAATCGAGCACACAGACATGCAATCTCAATAGACAAACATTGGCAGTAGAATGGCCTTACTGAAGAGCTCAGTGACTTTCAACATGGCATAAGAACTGTTCGTCGGGAGCTTCATGAAATGGTTTCCATGGCTGAGCAGCCACACAGAAGGCTAAGATCACCATGCACAATGCCAAGCATTGGCTGGAGTGGTGTAAAGCTCTCTGCCATTGGACTCTGGAGCAGTGGAAACGTGTTCTCTGGAGTGATGAATCACGCTTCACCATCTGGAAGAATCTGGGTTTGACGGATGCCAGGAGAACGCCAACTGTGTGCTCCAATGCATAGTGCCAACTGTAAAAGTATGGAGGAGGATTAATGGTCTGGGGCTGTTTTTCATGGTTCAGGCCCCTTAGTTCAAGTGAAGGGAAATCCTAATGCTACAGCATGCAAAGACATCTAGACGATTCTTTGTTTCCGACCTTGTGGCAACAGTTTAGGGAAGTGCCTTTCCTGTTCCAGCATGAAAATGCCCCTGTGCACAAAGCGAGGTCCATACAGAAATGGTTTGTTGAGATCGGTATGGAAGAACTTGACTGGCCTGCACAGAGACCTGACCTCAACCCCATTGAACACCTTTGGGAGGAATTGGAATGCCGACTGTGAGCCAGGCCTAATCGCCTGTGTTCACTAATGCTCATGGCTGAATGGAAGCAAGTCCCCGCAGCAATGTTCCAACATCTAGTGGAAAGCCTTCCCAGAAGAGTAGAGGCTGTTCTAGCAGCAAAGGGGGGGACCAACTCCATATTAATGCCCATGATTTTGCAATGAACTGTTCGATGAGCAGGTGTCCACAAACTTTTGGGTCATGTAGTGTATAATAAGGGGATTATAAAGTATTCACTTGGAAGACACAGTAATCCCATAAGTAATGTGGGCATACCCATAGGTCTTAAGATGTAACTCAAAGTACCATCCTCAGATAACAGCATATCAACAGCTCTGTGCCTACGGTATGTACATCGTTCCACACCCACCCCAAGCAGTTCCACTCCTAACAAAAGACAACTAAAGTTATCCAGTAAAACCTGTGTGACCGGAGGCAGAGGGATAACTGTTTCATATAACTTAAAATGTATTCACAGTGAAATGGCCCTCCTATAACCTATTCAAAGGTGTGGGTTACAATCTTGAAATATGAATATGTCCTCATGTCAGACTGCCTGGGGTGGAAGTTTGAATTAAAGTATGTTTGTTAAATACACATTCATATTCTTGAACCCCCAATCTTCCACAACACAGTAATGAGATTAGTGTACTGGCTGGAAAGGTGTAGGTTACCTATTAGACTTCCATGGTGCAAACGTGCCTTACCTTCGAAATGGTCTGCCCATTGTTTTGTCAGATTCCGACCTAGATGGTACACAAGGCTCAGGAACCCCTTCCCCTCTCTTGTGACAGTAGTTTAAATCCGGACTGCTGTCAAGCAATGTGTTGGTGGAAGAGCTGTCATGGTCCACGGTGAGCGAGTTATTTCGCTTTCGCATCACTGAAATGTAAAAGCACAATGTGAAAGAAAAGCGACAAAGGAGGTGTAACACCGTCTATCACTATTGCATTTGATTTGACAGCAATACTAGACAGCGCCGGTGATGTAGTTTGGCAACGAATTCTCGGTAAGAAGCCGGGTAAAGATGAGGTCAGGGTGCCGTTGTTTTCTCCTCCAGCACCGCTGACAATCAGCACTTTTGCTAGCTACATTGTTTGTAGAAGTCCGATATCTGCAGAGACCAGCTGATCAAATCAACCTTTCCCCTGGGTTCCCATTTAAGCCAATCAGAGCAGACCAGTACGCCATCTTTTTAAAGGAAATGTAGCTACATAGCTAACTCGTCATTTAGATCTAGCTAGCAACTTTTCAAAACACACCACCTCAGTTATCTAACTAGTAACTAACTACATAGTATTGCAGAATAAACCCCCATATATTCCAACATTGAACTAGCTAACATATTAACTGTGACATCTAAACTATCTCCACCAGCTAACCTAAATTGACAGCAAGTGGTTTCGCGTGAAACACTAACGTTAGCTAGCTACAGTTAACGACACTAACTAGCTAAGCAACACAACATGATGTTTGTTGTTATATTCGAATGCAAATACTATTTATGGTTTTAATAAAATGAAAATGACAAAAATACAATACCTTTATTATTATTGTTTTATTAAACTGACAACATGACAAGCGAGGACACCGGCAATTTGCTGTCCACCAGCGGTGACAGCAGCAGGCGCGGTGGGTTGGTATGGTTTGTCTTTCATCGGTACCCATAGTTTCCGCTTACGTGATCATATCAAAGGATTTTGCCGCGAAAACTCAGCCGCTGTCCGTCAGTAACTATTCACATCATTCTAGATACGGTGAAATAATTACAGGATAATCACTCATTTGATGCAAGTGTAAGGGTTTAGTCTACAGTTCAGTCTAGCTTGATATACGGTATCCTATTAATTTATAACAACATTTACCAAGAGAGATGTTTTGTGAAAAGGCAATCGAAATAATCAGAGAACTTCACCGGATGGGCGATGGTCAACTGCCTGCATTCAATGTAAGTGTCACATTCAGCATGTTATAAAGATATACTGGATTTGTAGCCATTAGTGCAGATGGAATAGCTAACTAGTTAGATTGTTAGTTTACTCTAGCGATGCAGGAGTCAACACTGTCTTGACACGTGACACCTAGTACACCCAACTGCCACACATACTATTAATGGCTTAGCTATATCAACCTCCTTAGGGCTGCACAATTAATCGCATTTTCATCGAAATTGCTATATGGACATGTGCAACAGGCTGCATATTGTTTTTACGCCATGAATGTAAAATTCTAATGTAATAAGGGTCCCCTGGGAAACTCTGACCAACACTTTGTTCCTATTCTGTCACAACAACGTATACTGTACCTGGCTTTTTCATTCGTTGTCATGCCAAACAACACCAACCATATGATTTGAATACTACTTTTATTTATATGATTCCAACAGTACAGTGTTTTGATCTAAATCGCAAGTAAAATCTCAATCGCAATATTTGGTTAAAAACAAATCGCAATTAAATGATTTGCCCATATGGTGCAGTCCTACTCCTTGCCCTGCTCTTCTGACTTGGGGCTCTTGAGAGCTAATATCAACCTAGCCAGCCATCACTAGAATGTGTTTCACTCAGTAATAGCTAACATCAACCTAGCCAGATTATGAATACAAAGTGAAGACGTTTAGATCAGTTTGATAGTTAGCAATTAGGTTATAATGCCACAGACTACATGGTCATTTGACTTCTATTACTGCTCACTGACTGACACCTTCTTTGCAGGAAGATGGTATTCGTCAGGTGCTGGAGGAGATGAAAGCATTATATGAGCAGAATCAAAGTGATGTGTGAGTTAAGACATTAAACATTGTCACACATTGACATTCTCTTATATTTGAATGTGTCTCTTTCCCATTGAGTTCTGAAATAATTACCTTATGGGTTTTAACAAATACGTTTTATTTCACACACTTCAAAGCAATGAAGCCAAGTCTGAGGGAAAAAGTGAGCTGATTCCAACCATCAAGTTCCGTCACTGCTGTCTGCTAAGAAACCAACGTTGCATCGCTGCCTACCTGTGAGTGCCTGATGTGATGAGTTGATTTTGAGCTCATCATCACTACTAATGTTTTTGTAGACAGTTACACTGACCATATCATAGTTTATTAGGATAGGACAACATCATTGCTAATTTCCTCTCCTCAGCTATGACAGGCTCCTCCGCATTCGGACTTTGAGGTGGGAGTACGGAAGTGTGTTGCCCACAAACATCCGCTTCCACATGTGTGCAGAAGAGGTATGTTTCTTTCTTTCAAAGGCAAGAAACAAATTGGACAGAAGATGGCAGGGTGATGGCATCTGACTCTTAAAATGTAATGTTTAATTTTGAATAGTTGGAATGGTTTAACCAGTACAAGAAGTCACTGGCTACCTTCATGAGGTCACTTGGAGGAGAGGAAGGACTTGACATAACACAGGACATGAAGCCTCCAAAGAGTTTGTACATTGAGGTAAGATACACAAGGGAACTGCATGCCCGCAAGGACCTGACCAGAGACTAAGTGAATGTTGGTAGGGGCCACTTGTGCTGTTAGTCATCAACTGTATCAATTAATTCAAACTGTAGCACATAGACCCTTGACTATTAGGTGCTCCTTCTTTTGGTCTTCATTTAGATATTTTTACATATTGGTCATGTTCTATTGATTTTACCCTGTTGCCATTTAGTTTGTTTCTCACAATGTATTTCTCTCAATAGGTGCGCTGTTTAAAAGATCATGGCGAGTTTGAAATAGACGACGGGACCATCATTCTTCTGAAGAAAAACAGTCAGGTATAAGAAAAGAAAAAGTACTATATGTGAAAACCATCACTATACATGCACATTGTGTAAAGAATTGAACATGAGTCACTCTCAAACTCCACTCTTGTCTCCCCAGCACTTCCTGCCACGATGGAAGTGTGAGCAGTTGATTCGCCAGGGGGTCTTGGAGCACATCATGTCTTGAATCAAATGCTAGAACTATTACTTTTTCTTCTTCAGCAGAGGATTATCCATTTAAGTGATGCTATTTTGAAAAAGTTATTTAAAACAATAATTAATTCAAATATACTTAGCTGTAGGTGATGTATTACTTGGTCAGTTTTGTTTTAATTGTGGAGTGATTGTGTAGTGCATAACAAATCCACAGCTTGCATGTTAGTGTTTTTACAATAATTACCTACATACATTGTTCGATTGACAATACATTGTCGCAACAATCTTTTTTAGTACTCAAATAGTTTAGGAATTAAAAGGTTTGACTGTACAGCAGTGCATCAGGATTGAAAATTGTGCAGATGTGTATCAAAACTTTACATTTGTAAATACTGTGCTTTTGGTTGGTAATTTAAAATACCACAAAGAACACTTAATTAAAAGTTGCTAAACCCTTTCTTTGAATCATTTTGTGATTAAATTAGGATTCAGCCTTTCGCATACAGTACCATTCATCTCATACAGTCTGACAGACTTAACTTTAAGTTCAGTACCTTGAGTGTGTTTAATGATCAAACTGGAATGTTATACCATTGGTCCCATTATACATCTAATCGACACTCAGACCTACCAACACAGCATGATGCTGGAGGATAGTCTGTAACCTAACGGACTGCCTGCCTCTGCAGAGATAGAATAAAATACTTCATGTGAACTTTGACCGTCACAAAAAATGAGTCTTGCGTTAACCTCAATAAAAAAATATATACACAAAAAATAAAGTACATGCATAATACCCTGGTGGCTGAAAACACTTAAGACTTGTGCTGTTCCACTTACCCAAATAACTTGTGCTAATTGTGTGCAATCAAACCCACCATCCCAAGAGGGAGTTGTTACACAGTGATTTTGTTATGGACCTTACAGAATCATTGTGGACCACCTGCCACATTAAGCATCAATGTTTCATTGGGATGGTCATCGAATACTAAGGGAAGGAAACTTATGAGGTCTTTCACAGTTGTCGATGTCTTTTGGGGAATAGCGTTGTTCTGAGTAGCAAGGAACTGCTACGCAGAGAGGGAGGCAGGGGCGATCTTACGAAGGAGCTTGTTGAGGGCTGTAATCTTCTCCTCTAAGACAAAGTTCTTTTTCTCAGCACTCTTCTGTCGCTGCTCAGTGACCTGCAGTGCCTTCATCAGCTGGGAGTTCTCCACATACAGGTCCTTCAGCATGATGTCTGACTTGGCATTCTTCACCAGCTGTGGGTGGGACAGGGACAATGAAATACAGTCAGATTTTCAGGGCATGTTTCTCTGCCATTTGTCTCATATGAATGGTAAACTGACCTGCTCCTTCAGCTGGTTGACCTTCTCCTGCAGCATCTTGCGCACACTCCTCAGTTTGGTCTCCACCCCCTCCATCCCCTCCTGCATGTTCACTATCACCTTCTCATATTGCTCCTGAGCACAAACAGAGAGCCAGCATTTACAGCATATAAAAGTCAGAAGTTTACATACACCTTAGCCATATACATTTAAACTCAGTTTTTCACAATTCCTGACATTTAATCCTAGTAAATATTCCCTGTTTTAGGGCAGTTAGGATCACCACTTTATTTTAAGAATGTGAAATGTCAGAATAATAGTAAAGCGAATTATTTCTTTCAGCTTTTATTTCTTTCATCACATTCCCAGTGGGTCAGAAGTTTACATGCACTCAATTAGTATTTAGTAGCGTTGCCTTTAAAAATTGTTTAACTTGGGTCAAACGTTTCAGGTAGCCTTCCACAAGCTTCCCACAATAAGTTGGGTGAATTTTAGCCAATTCCTCCTGACAGAGCGTGTGTAACTGAGTCATGTTTGTAGGCCTCCTTGCTCGTACTTTTTCAGTTCTGCCCACAAATGTTCTATAGGACTGAGGTCAGGGCTTTGTGATGGCCACTCCAATACCTTGACTTTGTTGTCCTTAAGCCATTTTGCCACAACTTTGGAAGTATGCTTGGGGTCATTGTCCATTTGGAAGACCCATTTGCGACCAAGCTTTAACTTCCTGACTGATGTCTTGATGTTGCTTCAATATATCCACAATTTTCTTTCCTCATGATGCCATCTATTTTGTGAAGTGCACTAGTCCTTCCTGCAGCAAAGCACCCCCACAACATGATGCTGCCACCCCAGTGCCTCACTGTTGTGATGGTGTTCTTCGGCTTGCAAGCATCCCCCTTTTTCCTCAAAACATAACGATGGTCATTATGGCCAAACAGTTCTATTTTTGTTTCATCAGTTCAAAAAGTACGATATTTGTCCCCATGTTCAGTTGCAAACCATAGTCTGTCTTTTTTATGGCGGTTTTGGAGCAGCGGTTTATGTCGATATAGGACTCGTTTTACTGTGGATATAGATACTTTTGTACCTGTTTCCTCCAGCATCTTCACAAGGTCCTTTACTGTTGTTCTGGGATTGATTTGCACTTTTCTCACCAAAGTACATTCATCTCTAGGAGACAGAACGAGTCTCCTTCCTGAGCGGTATGACGGCTGCGTGGTGACATGGTGTTTATACTTGCGTACTATTGTTTGTACAGATGAAAGTGGTACCTTCAGGCGTTTGGAAATTGCTGCCAAGGATGAACCAGACTTGTGGAGGTCTACACTTTTTTTCCTGAGGTCTTGGCTGGTTTCTTTTAATCTTCCCATGATGTCAAGCAAAGAGGCACTGAGTTTGAAGGTAGGCCTTGAAATACATCCACAGGTACACCTCCAATTGACTAAAATTATGTCAATTAGCCTATCAAAAGCTTCTAAAGCCATGACATCATTTTCTGGAATTTTCCAAGCTGTTTAAAGGCACAGTCAACTTAGGTTGGAATCATTAAAACGAGTTTTAACTAAGTGTATGTAAACTTCTGACTTCAACTGTACATTTATTGATCACTTTTAGTTCTGTGTTAAACTACGGTTAATTATTTTGAGAAGTGTTAAAGGGTGCAAATCATGCCTATTGAACTGTAACCAGTGGCTGGATTGGGTGCACCCTGTAGCGCAGTACACTACCTGCTGCAGGCCTATCTGGGTGCTGGCTTGCTGGGCCTGTGTGCGGAAGGTCTGTTGCAGCTTCTGCCCCCTGCGCTTCTCATCTGCCAGCTGGGCTTGAAAGTGAGCCAGCTGCTCCCTGGACCCCAGTCCTGCCTGCTCCCTCAACTGCTGCAGCTCCCGGACATGCTGGGCCTGGGCCAGTGTCAAGGCTGTGTCCACCATCAGTGCCTGCACCATAAAACAGTGTGTTTGAGAATCAACTACATTGTAGTCAGACTGTAGTGATCCACCAATAGCCTAGCATCCCAAACTATTCCTGCTCAAACACGCTGATAGACTCAATAGGGCATAGGAATGGAGTTTGGAAATGTTCATGAAATGAATTAGCCTCAACTTCTGCAAGAATAGATTAGTGCAAATTAGGACCATGGCGTTAGTTGCTCAATTTGAGTTTCAATTGGCAAACCTGCTTTCAGTTTAGAGATGTGGTGCCTCAGCAAAATTACATTTATCAATTATTTGACCAAAATGTTTGAGGTCACCTGATCCTGTGCCTCTGCCCTGGCAGTCTCCAGCTGTGCCTGTTTGTTCTTTAGAGTCAGGCACTCCTCAGTCAGACTCTGTACCTCCACATCCTGGCCCTGCAGCTGATACACCTGAAGGAAACAAAGCACAACAACCACTTCAAAAATATTTCACCTTTATAATAAAGCATTGCATGCAAGCATCAATGACCGCATTTGCAGACTAACAGTAAGATTTAACTGAACAGAGCGCATATCAAGGATCAGCCCAAGGGCTTAATTATTTGAAGAGGTCTGAGAAAATGTGGGCCTATTTTCATGGAATTCTACGTCATTTGGCAGATTAGAGTCTTCTCTTTTTAGCAGTAGATATTTGATTTCCAAACTGTGTTTTCCGGTGATTATATTTTGAAATAGAAGGCCAATTTTAACCTGCTGTTCACTGATAGCCGCAACTCAACAATCAGCTGATATTGGGCTCCCGAGCACTGCATCTCAGTGCTAGAGGTGTCACTACTGGCACCCTGGTTCGAATCCAGGCTGTATCACAACCGGACGTGATTGGGAGTCCCATAGGGCGGCGCACAATTGGGCCAGCATCGTCCAGGTTTGGCCGTCATTGTAAATAAGAATTTGTTCATAACTGACTTGCCAGGTTAAATATAAATAAAATAAAGCATTTTTGCCACGCACTGCTGTAGTTGCCTAGGCTATGCACTGCGTTTATGCTTAAAAACAATCCACCACAGCTATTTTATTTAAAGAAGCTAGCTCTATGGCTAAATTATAGTATCTGGTGTAGTATTTAGAATTTGATTTATTTATGTACAAACAAGAAATACTATATAGTGAACAAAATATAAAACGCAACATGTAAAGTGTTGTTTTCATGTTTGATGAGCTGAAATAAAAGATCCCAGAAATGTTCCATATGCACAAAAAATATAAAAATGTTGTCCACAAATTGGTTTACATCCCTATTTGTGAACATTTCTCCTTTGCCAAGATATGCCACAACGGTCAGGTGGATGGATTATCAAGAAGTTGTTTAAACAGCATGAACATTACACACTTGTACTGGGGACAATAAAAGGCCACTCCTAAAATGTGCAGTTTTGTCACACAACACAATGCCACAAATGTCTCAAGTTTTGAGGGAGTGTGCAATTGGTATGCTGACTGCAGGAATGTCCACCAGAGCTGTTGCCAGAGAATGTTCATTTCTTTTCCATAAGCTGCCTCCAACGTCGTTTTAGAGAATTTGACAGTACGTCCAACCGGCCTCACAACCGCAGACCACGTGTAACCACGCCAGCCCAGGACCTCCACATCCGTCTTCTTCACCTGCGGGGTCGTCTGAGACCAGCTACCCGAACAGCTGATGAAACTGGGTTCGCACAACTGAAGAATTGCTGCACAAACTGTCTGCCACCGTCTCAGGGAAGCTCATCTGCGTGCTCGTCGTCTTCACCAGGGTCTTGACCTGACAGCAGTTCGGCGTCGTAACCGACTTCAGTGGGAAAATGCTCAACTTCGATGGCCATTGTCACGCTGGAGAAGTGTGCTCTTCACGGATGAATCCCGGTTTCAACTGTACTGGGCATATGGCAGAAAGCGTGTATGGCGTAATGTGGGAGAGCGGTTTCCTGATGTCAATGTGGTGAACAGAATTGCATTTTATCGATGGCTGTTTGAATGCACAGAGATACCGTGATGAGATCCTGAGGTCTATTGTCATACCATTCATCCACCGCCCTCACCTCATGTTTCAGCATGATAATGCACGGCCCCATGTCGCAAGGATCTATACACAATTCCTGGAAGCTCAAAATGTCCCAATTCTCCCATGGCCTGCATACTCGCCAGACATTTCACCCATTGAGCTGTTTAGGATGCTCTGGATCGATGTGTACGGCAGCGTGTTCCAGTTTCCGCCAACATCTAGCAATTTCACACAGCCATTGAAGAGGACTGGTTTTCTGATTCATGCCCCATATTTTTTTTTTTTAAGGTATCTGTGACCAACAGTTGCATATCTGTTCGTGTCTACATTTGACACTTAAATGTGATTTCTGCTATCAGAATAAGAAGATAGCATTGAAAAGACGGGTCTAGTCGTTTTGTGGTCTGATTGGGTTCAGATCTGGCTGACCACTTCAGGTGGTGGTCAGGGATGCATTGTGTGCAGATTTCTCTTTAGTCTGGATGAAAATCAGGCTACCGAAAGCCATACAGTGGGCGACGTTATCAGCACTCCTCCCACAAGTCTCCAGAAAACTTGTGTTTTGGGACTGAGGCACCTTTTCGTTATAAAATTGGAGGAAATACGTTCCTGGTGTGTGAGGAATGTGTTTCCAGGCTTCATAAATGCTAGCCAGCTAGCTAATATTTAGGGTAAAAAAATGTTATGCTTACCCATTTGCAATCCCTTTAGCGTTGCTTTCTAGCTTGCTGGCTAGCAACAGAGATTAACTGGCTAGTTAGCTACAGTAGTTAGCTAGACATGGCCTCTGTATTCCTAGTCATGTGAAATCCATAGATTAGGGCCTAATTCATTCATTTCAATTTACTGATTTCCTTATATGAACTGTAACTCAGTAAAAATCTGAGACATTTTTGCATGTTGCGTTTATATTTTTGTTCAGTGTAATTTTGGCAAAATGTATTCCAATTTACAAGGGGGTGCTGCAGCACATCCAGCACCCCTACATCCCGTGGCTATGGCTTTAAGAGCAAGTAACGTAGCTCTACCCTGTGGAGCAGCTCCTGGTTTTGGAGGCGCAGGCTCTGGCACTCCTTTTGTAGGGCCATAGTGGCCTCCTCCTCATGTTGTTTCTGGGCCAGACGCAGCTGCTCCTTCTCCCTGCTTAGCCTGCCCATGCTGGCCTCCAGATCCTTTACCTGATGATCAGCAGACAACAATGAAGTCAGTCAAAGTGCTAATGTATCACAACGCTTCATTAAAGATCACATTCAGGACCAGCAAACAGTGAGCAGACATTTCTATTGTTTTCGTCGTTAGTATGTCACCTACCTTGTCCTGGGCATCCTGTATCATCCTCTGGTGGTTGGCTACTTCCTGGATCTGGCCAGTCTTCTCCTGATCCACTGCCTGGAGCTGGGAGCGAAGCAGCTCCATCTGGGAGTCCACAGAGAGAAGAGACTCTTGGAGCTTCTCAACCTGAAAACAATAACATCATAATTCATATGATTATGAACCACTAGGCGGCAGGGTAGCCTAGTGGTTAGAGCGTTGGACTAGTAACCGAAAAGGTTGCAAGTTCAAATCCCCGAGCTGACAAGGTACAAATCTGTCGTTCTGCCCCTGAACAGGCAGTTAACCCACTGTTCCTAGGCCGTCATTGAAAATAAGAATTTGTTCTTAACTGACTTGCCTAGTTAAATAAAGGTAAAATTAAAAAAAATAAAAATTAAATACATATTCAGTCAGAGAAAATACTTGGAAGATGTAAATTCCCCACAACAGAGTTGCAATAGCCAAGTACATCCTTCTCTCACCTTCTGGGTCCTCTCCTCCACCTCCCTCAGCAGCCTCTCCTTATCCTGCTCCAGCCATTGGTGCTTCAGGGTCAGGCTGGTCAGTGAGGACTCCACCTCTGACAAACACTGGAGCTAAGAGTAAACAAGACATTTAAGAATCAAGATACATAAATGAGGCCCATTCATTAAAAATGCTGACCAAGAAAATTCTCACACACTTCAATTTCCGATAGACCAAAACATAGTATCTAGATAATGGAGAACTCTACCACAACTGTCCCAAAAGTCCCCTATATACAGTGGGGCAAAAAAGTATTTAGTCAGCCACCAATTGTGCAAGTTCTCCCACTTAAAAAGATGAGAGAGGCCTGTAATTTTCATCATAGGTACACTCAACTATGACAGACAAAATGAGAAACATTTTATCCAGAAAATCACATTGTAGGATTTTTTAAAAATATATATTTTTTAAATCCCATTTTCTCCCCAATTTTCGTGGTATCCAATCGCTAGTAATTACTATCTTGTCTCATCGCTACAACTCCCGTACGGGCTCGGGAGAGACGAATGTCGAAAGCCATGCGTCCTCCGAAGCACAACCCAACCAAGCCGCACTGCTTCTTAACACAGCGCGCCTCCAACCCGGAAGCCAGCCGCACCAATGTGTCGGAGGAAACACCGTGTACCTGGCCCCCTTGGTTAGCGCGCACTGCGCCCGGCCCGCCACAGGAGTCGCTGGAGCGCAATGAGACAAGGATATCCCTACCAGCCAAACCCTCCCTAACCCGGACGACGCGATGCCAATTGTGCGTCGCCCCACGGACCTCCCGGTCGCGGCCGGCTGCGACAGAGCCTGGGCGCGAACCCAGAGACTCTGGTGGTGCAGCTAGCACTGCGATGCAGTGCCCTAGACCACTGCACCACCCGGGAGGCCACATTGTAGGATTTTTAATGAATTTATTTGCAAATTATGGTGGAAAATAAGTATTTGGTCAATAACAAAAGTTTCTCAATACTTTGTTATATACCCTTTGTTGGCAATGACAGAGGTCAAACGTTTTCTGTAAGTCTTCACAAGGTTTTGTATACCACTGTATACCACTGTTGCTGGTATTTTGGCCCATTCCTCCATGCAGATCTCCTCTAGAGCAGTGATGTTTTGGGGCTGTTGCTGGGCAACACAGACTTTCAACTCCCTCCATAGATTTTCTATGGGGTTGAGATCTGGAGACTGGCTAGGCCACTCCAGGACCTTGAAATGCTTCTTGCGAAGCCACTCCTTCGTTGCCCGGGCGGTGTGTTTGGGATCATTGTCATGCTGAAAGACCCAGCCATGTTTCATCTTCAATGCCCTTGCTGATGGAAGGAGGTTTTCACTCAAAATCTCACGATACATGGCCCCATTCATTCTGTCCTTTACACGGATCAGTCGTCCTGGTCCCTTTGCAGAAAAACAGCCCCAAAGCATGATGTTTCCACCCCCATGCTTCACAGTAGGTATGGTGTTCTTTGGATGCAACTCAGCATTCTTTGTTCTCCAAACACGACGAGTTGAGTTTTTACCAAAAAGTTCTATTTTGGTTTCATCTGACCATATGACATTCTCCCAATCTTCTTCTGGATCATCCAAATGCTCTCTAGCAAACTTCAGACGGGCCTGGACATGTACTGGCTTAAGCAGGGGGACACGTCTGGCACTGCAGGATTTGAGTCCCTGGTGGCGTAGTGTGTTACTGATGGTAGGCTTTGTTACTTTGGTCAGGTGTCTTTTATACTGATAACAAGTTCAAACAGGTGCCATTAATACAGGTAACGAGTGGAGGACAGAGGAGCCTCTTAAAGAAGAAGTTACAGGTCTGTGAGAGCCAGAAATCTTGCTTGTTTGTAGGTGACCAAATACTTATTTTCCACCATAATTTGCAAATAAATAAATAAAAAAATCCTACAATGTGATTTTCTGGATTTTTTTTCCTCATTTTGTCTGTCATGGTTGAAGTGTACCTATGATGAAAATTACAGGCCTCTCTCATCTTTTTAAGTGGGAGAACTTGCACAATTGGTGGCTGACTAAATACTTTTTTGCCCCACTGTATACACACACACACACCTTTTCCTTGATGGTGTGGAGTTCTCTCTCCAGCAGCTCCTTGTCGAGACGCCAGGCTTCCTGGAGGTGGAGTCTCTCCCTCTCCTGCTGGGTGGAGGTCTCCTGGAGCTGCCTGGCTGTGGCCGCCCCCTCCGCCTGCTCCCGGGACACCTGTGCCAGCCTCTCCGTCAGCATCTGGACCGCCCCCTGGTCGGCACGGAGACGGGAGCTAAACTCAGCATTCTCGCCGCTCAGCTGCAGGTTGCGGGCTCTCAGGTCCAGCACCTCTTCCTGGTACTTGGCGTTCTGAGAGGGAAGGGGGTGGATGAAGGGTTTATCAGACTGGGATTGCTCATCACTATGCGGTGGCCTCGGGTGATTGAGATAATGATCATGTGTCCAATGATCAAATGTAGGCTATTAAAATCTATCAGGCTAAAAGGGTCAGTTGAACTATGCAGGGTGATTATAGTGAAATGGAAAACGATTGAAAACAAACCTCTTTGTGAAGTCTCTCCTGCTTCTCCCTGTTCTTCTCGTGTTCCTGCTCCACTTCGTCCAGTTTCTTTCTGGTGAAATCAAAGACGGAAAGGAATAATTAATAGCTGTGAAGACAGAATACAGCTTAAAAAACAACCCCTTCTGTAACAGACATTTGTAAACCATATCTGTATTTAGCATTATCTCACAGCAACACATTACTGACGGATCAGCTTACTTCTTCTTGATGATCTCTTCCTCCATTCTCTGGACATCCTGCTGTAACATGGCCAGTCTGTCCTTCAGAGCACTGTTCTCACAGTTGACCTCATCTAACTGAGAACTAGAGTTGAAATAGTTTACATAGGAGTTTTTCCTCAAAGGCATTTTAATCTGGAAGATATTTAAACATAATATTTATCTGGGGATTGATTTGATGGAGGCATTTATAATTTGAAGCAAACATTTGAGTTCCAGATGAAACTCTGGGTGAAATCAATGCACTTATGTGGCAAAAGTAAAATGGACACTGGTTTAGACAAACAAACATTCAATGATATAAATACTGTTATTCAGACAAATTAAATCTAATATCATGCACCTAGGTGAAAATCATGCCGTTAGAGAGACAGAAAATTGTTAATGCATTCCAGACAATTTAAATGTCAAAAGTTTGATGTTGGCACACAGCCTGCTAAGGTGTAGAGAAGGTTAAAGACTTGGAGAAGGTTTGTGAGGAGAAAAGGTGAGGATCTCTTTCAGATGAGAGCAGATCGGTTGTTATTAGTCATTCAAATTTCAGCCCCCATGTTTGCGGCAGAAACACATTGGAATCAAGGCAGGTGGAGGTTAGTCATTTGAAGGTTGGTTTGGTTTGATTTCCGGCACCAGGCCTGCACGTCACAAACCTGTGTGGACTGGTAGGGTCCATCACCATCTCCAGAGCCATGACCAGCTTCTCCATCTCCACCAGCTGCTCCTTCATCCTGCCCTTCTCCCACTCAAAGGACTCCTCCAACCAGTGGACCTCTGCCTGAGAGGACAGCAGGGCCTGCTGCAGCTGGACGGTGGTGCTGCTGCCAGCCTTTCCTCTGAGGGAGCACAGCTCTCTCTCCTTGGTCTCCAGTTGGGTGTTCAGCAGCTCCTCTTCCCTAAAGTGCTTATTGGACAGGGCTTCCGCCATCTCTACCAGACCTGCAGTCTGCTTTATATCTGATTCAAGGTGGTCTACCTCTGTGAATTTGGCCTCTAGCTGGGTCCTGAGATCAGAAACCAGGCTGGACATTTCACCCAGTTGGGCTTTCAGCTGGTGGATGTGGTCTTGGAGTTTGGATGATTCCGTTTCCATTTCTTCGATCTGGTTGGAGAGTTGGTCTGCCAGGCGGATGTAGTGGGTGTTCTCCTGGCTCAGACAGCCCGTCTCTTCCCTCTCCAGGTCCAGGGTGGATTGGATCTCCATGACCTGGGTTTGTTCCACCCTCAAGGCTTCCTGTAGACTGTTCTCTGCCCTCTTCCACTGGTTTACCTCCTCAGTGACACAGTCAAGATCTGACTGTAGACAGTCAACAGTTGTTCTGTGTTTTCTCAGCTCCTCCATCAGCATCGCTCTGTCCGTCTTCTGGGAGTCCAGCTCAGCAGTCTGCCTTGAGCATCGTTCTACTTCATTTCTCAGAGCCTCCCGTGCCCTCTCCAACTCCCCCCTCAGGGTCTCCGTGTCTTCCTCTTTGGCCCTCAGCTGAGCTTGCTGTTGTACAAAGGCGCTGGACAAACTGCTACAGTTCTCCGCTATCATTTCCTTGTCCTGAAGAAGTGTCATATATTCAGACCGTAGACTATGCAGCTCCTCTCTTAGCTGAGACACCTCACTAAGGATTTCTCGCTCTCTATCCCTCACCAACCCCAGTTCCTCCTCTACATCATGCCGTTCAGAGGTCAGACGCTCGGTCAAAGCCTCAGACGCCAGACACACAGTGCGTTCCTCCAGCTCCAGCTGGGCACAAACCACTTCCAGTTTGGCCTCTAGTTGACTGCACCGATCGCAAGTCACTTCCAGTTCAGCCTCTAACTGACTGCACTGTGTTTGATAGTGCTCTAGTTTCACCTCTAACTGACAGTGCTGTATAAGTGACTTCTCCCTATCGGAGGTCAGATCTGCCTGCTCCTGCAGACTGGCTATGTGCTCTTTCAGCTGCCGGACTTCCTCCTGGTGCCCTTCCTCCAGCCTCTTCCTCTCCACAGCGGACCGGCTACAGATCCTGGCCTGCTCCTCAACCGCCCTCTCTGTACTGTGGAGTCTCTCCCTGTGCCTCTCCTGCTCCAGTTCCAGCCGCAGGCGCTCACAGCGTAGCTGGTGCATGAAGCTGCGCTGGGCCTCGCCTTGCTGAGTCTTCATCTGAGACACCTGCTGCTCTGCCTCTTCCCTGATTACATAGCACACACACTGTTCACCAAGGCACACAGAGACAGATACATATACAGTACCAGTGAAAAGTTTGGACACACCTGCTCATTCAAGTTCATTTATTTATTTATTTTTAAACTATTTTCTACATTGTAGAATAATAGTGAAGACATCAAAACTAATAAATAAAACATATGGAATCATGTAGTAACCAAAAAAAGTGTTAAACAAATCAAAATATATTTGAGATTTGAGATTCTTCAAATAGCCACCCTTTGCCTTGATGACAGCTTTGCACTCTTGGCATTCTCTCAACCAGCTTCACCTGGAATGCTTTTCCAACAATCTTGAAGAAGTTCCCACATATGCTGAGCAGTTGTTGGCGGCTTTTCCTTCACTCTGCGGTCCAACTCATCCCAAACCACCTCAATTGGGTTGAGGTCAGGTGATTGTGGAGGCCAGGTCATCTGATGCAGCACTCCATCACTCTCCTTCTTGGTCAAATAGCCCTTACACAGCCTGCAGGTGTGTTGGGTCATTGTCCTATTGAAAAACAAATGATAGTCCCACACAGCACAAACCAGATGGGATGGCGTTTCGTTGCAGAATGCGGTGGTAGCCATGCTGGTTAAGTGTGCCTTGAATTCTAAATAAATCACTGACAGTGTCACCAGCAAAGCAGCCCCACACCATCACACCTCCATGCTTCACGTTGGGAACCACACATGCAGAGATCATCTGTTCACCTACTCTGCGTCTCACAAAGACACGGCTGTTGGAACCAAAAATCTCCAATTTGGACTCATCAGACCAAAAGGACAGATTTCCACTGGTCTAATGTCTATTGCTCATGTTTCTTGGCCCAAGAAGTCTCTTATTCTTATTGATGTCCTTTAGTAGTGGTTTCTTTGCAGCAATTCGACCATGAAGGCCTGATTCATGCAATCTCATCTGAACAGTTGATGTTGAGATGTGTCTGTTACTTGAACTCTGTGAAGCACTTATTGGGCTGCAATTTCTGAGGCTGGTAACTTTAATGAACTTATCCTCTGCAGCAGAGGTAACTCTGGGTCAGTCCTCATGAGAGCCAGTTTCATCATAGCGCTTCATGGTTTATGCGACTGCACTTGAAGAAACGTTCAAAGTTCTTAAAATTTTCCGGATTGACTGACTTTTATGTCTTAAAGTAATAATGGACTGTCGTTTCTCTTTGCTTATTTGAGCTGTTCTTGCCATAATATGGACTTTTACCAAATAGGGCTATCTTCTGTATACCACCCCTAACTTGTCACAACACAACTGATTGGCTCAAACGCATTAAGAAAGAAAATTAACTTAACTTTTAAGAAGGCACACCTGTTAGTTAAAATGCATTTCAGGTGACTACCTCATGAAGTTGGTTGAGAGAATGCCAAGAGTGTGCAAAGCTGTCATCAAGGCAAAGGGTGGCTACTTTGAAGAATCTCAATTATAAAATAATACTTTTGGTTATTACATGATTACATTTGTGTTATTTCATAGTTTTGATGTCTTCACTATTATTCTACAATGTAGAAAGTCAAAATAAAAACCCCGGTAGGTGTGTCCACAATTTTGACTGGTACTGTATATACACACACAAATACAATACCAGTCAAAAGTTTGGACACGCCTACTCATTCCAGGGATTTTCTTTATTTTTCTACAAAGCTTTCATCAAGACAATGGGTGGCTAAAATTGATTTGTTTAACACTTTTTTTTAACAACATGATTCCATATGTATTATTACTTCATTATTATTCTACAATGTAGAAAATAGTAACAATAAAGAAAAACCCTTGAATGAGTAGGTGTTTCCAAATGTACTGTATATATACACACACACGCATACACTGAGTGGACAAAACATTAAGAATGTTGCACCCCCTTTTTGCCTTCAGAACAGCTTAAATTTGTGGGGCATTGACTCTACAAGGTGTCAAAACCATTCCACAGGGATGCTGGCCCATGTTGACGCCAATGCTTCTCACAGTTGTGTCAAGTTGGTTGAATGTTCTTTGGGTGGCGGACCATTATTGATACACACAATGGAAAATGTTGAGCTTGAAAAACCCAGCAGTGTTGCTGTTCTTGACACAAACAGGTGCGCGTGGCACCTACTACCATACCCCATTCAATTGTACTTTATGTTTTGTATTGCCCATTCATCCTCTGAATGGCAAACATACACAATCCATGTCTCAATTGTCTCAAGGCTTAAAAATAATTGGATTTAACAAGTGACATCAATAAGGGGATCATAGCTTTCACCTGGTCAGTCTACAGTATGTCAAATCAAATTTGTCACATGTGCCAAATACAACAGGTATGCTTACTTACAAGCCCTTAACCAAAAATGCTTTAAGTTAAGAAAATAAAAAAGTGTTGGGTAAAAAATAGAAAATGGAAAGAGTGTTCATAATGTTTTGTACATTAAGTGTATATACATACACACGACATACACCAGTCTCAGCTCACACACCATTGTTGTGTAAGTCCAGTGTATATGTTATGGAGTTAAAGGGACTCATGCAAAAGTTACAGTTGGCACAACATTTTTTTAATTAAATTGAATGCGAAACCGGGAGTCAACCTACACAAGAATGTGAACTTGAAATGAATTTGTTTGAATTTCAGAAGACAGCCCTGGGGAGGAGGATAGTCTGGCCACACCCACCTTACGAGCAGCAACTCTTGTTCCATCTTGAGCTTCAGCTCAGCCTCTAGCTGGTCTTTCTCGGAGGTCAGTCTCTGGACCAGGTTACTGATCTCCATGGCATAGTTCTGCTCCAGTTCAGCCTGTTCGTGCTGTGCCCTTCTCTCCTGGTCAGCGCTCCAGCCTGGCCCTCTCAGGCGCCTGGAGCTGTTCTGTAACTCGGTCTGCAGCTTCTCCACTGCCTCCCTTAGCCTCTTAACATGCTCCTCAGCCTGGGCCTTCTGCTCCTCCAGCTCACTGATCTCCACCTTGAAGCCCGAAGAGATGTCCTTCCTCTCCACCTCCATGTTCCGTCGCATCAGCTCCAGGCTGCGCTCGTAGAAGTTCACCTGTGAGGCGAGGATGATGAGGAGGTTCAGGGCTATCCCAGAATTTGAAAAATGGGCCTCATGTACTGAAGTTAGTTCAGTCTTTACATCTAGTGTCACTCAAATTACCAACAATTTTGGACCTTTCAATTTCACATACAAAAATAGGAGACGGTAATCAAAACAATACAAAAACGTGTGAGCTAGGGTTTAATGGCGGGAACCGGGTTACCGAGCTTTACTGGAATTTCCCGCCCAAACCCATCTTTTCCCGGGATAAATGACAGTGAGAAACCAGTAAATTATAACAAATTATTTCTATGAACAGAGTGAAATAAAATGTATTTGTTAAATTATATGCAAAGTCTAAATCTGTCATCATACGGCCTGCTCTACTATCTGCATGACCAATAATCAACGCTCATGTAACGGCTGTCTTCCTCCTCCTCTGACGAGGAGGAGTAGTAAGGATTGGAGGACCAATGCGCAGCGTGGTACGTGTTCATGCTCTTTATTAAAACAAACGAACACTGAAACAAAACAATAAACGACACGTGAAATAACCAACCGAAACAGTTCCGTGTGAAACACACAGACACAGAAAATAAACACCCACGAAACACAGGTGGAAAAAGGCTACCTAAGTATGATTCTCAATCAGAGACAACTAACGACACCTGCCTCTGATTGAGAATCATACCAGGCCAAACGCAAAAAACCAACATAGAAAAACAAACATAGATAACCCACCCAACTCACGCCCTGACCATACTAAAACAAAGAAATAACAAAAGAACTAAGGTCAGAACGTGACAGCTCAGGGTGTGTTGTTGTAGCCTACCGTATTTACTTACAAAGTCACTACTGGTTGGCCTATCTGCTTTTATTACACTGAACAAAAATATAAACGCAACATGTAAAGGGTTGGTCCCATGTTTCATGAGCTGAAATAAAACATCCCAGAAATGTTCCATACGCACAAAAATATTATTTATCTCAAATTTGGTTCCATCCCTGTTAATGAGCATTTCTACTTTGACAAGATAATCCATCCACCTGACAGGAGTGGTATATCAAGAAGCTGATTGAACAGCATGATCATTACACAGGTGCACCTTGTGCTGGGGACAAAAAAAGGCCACTAAAATGTGAAGTCACAACACAATGCCACAGATGTCTCAAGATTTGAGGGAGCATGCAATTAGCATGCTGACTGCAGGAATGTCCACCAGAGCGGTTTCCAGAGAATTGAATGTTTCTCTACCATAAGCCACCTCGCCAGCTCAGGAACTTCACATCTGGCTTCTTCCCCTGCAGGATCGTCCGAGACCAGCCACCCGGACAGCTGATGAAACTGTGGGTTTTCACATGACCTCATGTTTCAGCATGATAATGCACAGTGCCGCAAGGATCTGTACACAAGCTGAAAACATCCCAGTTCTTCCATGGCCTGCATACTCACCAGACACGTCACCCATTGAGCATGTTTGGGATGCTCTGGATCGATGTGTACGACAGTGTGTTCCAGTTTCCACCGATATCCAGCAATTTCACACAGCCATTGAAGAGAAGTGGGACAACATTCCACAGGCCACAATTAACAGCCTGATCAACTCTATGCGAAGGAGATGTGTCACGCTGCATGAGGGAAATGGTGGTCACACCAGATACTGACTGGTTTTCTGATCCACGCGCCCTACCTTTTTTCTGTAAGTATCTGTGACCATCAGATGCATATCTTTATTCCCAGTCATGAAATCCATAGATTAGGGCCCAATTTATTTATTTCAATTGACTGATTGATTGACTGATTTCCTTATTTGAACCGTAACTCAGTAAAATCTTTGAAATTGTTGCATTTTATTATTGTCTGTGGGGCAAAGTTTTACAAAAAGTATTGCCAACGAGGCCGAAAGCAAAATCGACCTACTGAAAATTCTCTCTAAGGAGGAAACATACAGGTCAAAATACCTGTTTGAGGCGCTCGCCACGATCCAGGCCACCTCCGTGGAGACCAAGAGAGCCTTCTCAGTCTGTGGCCAATTTGTGGCAAAGATCAAAAAAACGCCTATCTGGGAAGAATGTATGCACTGCCCTGAATAAAAGTAATAATGGAAAATAATAATGTGTGGGTCTTTATTTAATTATATAGCCAGAAGGCTCACGTTTAATTTATTTTATTCTGTGACTATTTACTTTATTGCTAGAAATAGGCATACCATTTATTTTACCATTTTATTTTATGTAAAATATAGCCTACCTTAGAATGGTCATGATTCATGACGAGTTTAGATTCATGGATAATTGATCAACCGCAGTGCTACCCATGGTGCTGAATCTCCGCTACAGCTTAACTGTTTAATAAGCGGAGAGTCAGATACAGTGGCTTGCGAAAGTATTCACCCCCCTTGGCATTTTTCCTATTTTGTTGCCTTACAACCTGAAATTAAAATTGATTTTTTTTGGTGGGTTTGGATCATTTGATTTACACAACATGCCTACCACTTTGAAGATGCAAAATATTTTTTATTGTGAAACAAACAAGAAATAAGACAAAAAAAAGGAAAATAACTATTCCCCCCAAAGTCAATACTTTGTAGAACCACCTTTTGCAGCAATCACAGCTGCAAGTCTCTTGGGGTATGTCTCTATAAGCTTGGCACATCTAGCCACTGGGATTTTTGCCCATTCTTCAATGCAAAACTGCTCCAGCTCCTTCAAGTTGGATCGGTTCCGCTGTGGTACAGCGGGTACAGACCTCAATTGGATTGAGGTCTGGGATTTGATTAGGCCATTCCAAGACATTTAAATGTTTCCCCTTAAACCACTCGAGTGTTGCTTTAGTAGTATGCTTAGGGTTATTGTCCTGCTGGAAAGTGAACCTCTGTCCTCGTCTCAAATCTCTGGAAGACAAACAGGTTTCCCTCAAGAATTTCCTTGTATTTAGCGCCATCCATCATTCCTTCAATTCTGACCAGTTTCCCAGTCCCTGCCGATGAAAAACATCCCCAAGGCATGATGCTGCCACCACCATGCTTCACTTTGGGGATGGTGTTCTCAGGGTGATGAGAGGTGTTGGGTTTGCGCCAGACATAGCATTTTCCTTGATGGCCAAAAAGCTACATTTGAGTCTCATCTGACCAGAGTACCTTCTTCCATATGTTTGGGCAGTCTCCCACATGCCTTTTGGCAAACACCAAACGTGTTTGCTTATTTTTTTTCTTTAAGCAATGGCTTTTTTCTGGCCACTCTTCCGTAAAGCCCAGCTCTGTGGAGTGTACAGCTTAAAGTGGTCCTATGGACAGATAATCCAATCTCCGCTGTGGAGCTTTGCAGCTCCTTCAGGGTTATCTTTGGTCTCTTTGTTGCCTCTCTGACTAATGCCCTCCTTGCCTAGTCTGTGAGTTTTGGTGTGCGGCCCACTCTTGGCAGGTTTGTTGTGGTGCCATATTCTTTCCATTTTTGAATAATGGATTTAATGGTGCTCCGTGGGATGTTCAAAGTTTCTGATATTTTTTTAAACTCAAGCCTGATCTGTACTTCTCCACAACTTTGTCCCTGACCTGTTTGGAGAACTCCTTGGTCTTCATGGTGCCTCTTTCTTGGTGGTGCCATTTGCTTAGTGGTGTTGCAGACTCTGGGGTCTTTCAGAACAGGTGTATATATACTGAGATCATGTGACAGATCATGTGACACGTAAAGTCCACCTGTGTGCAATCTAACTAATTATGTGACTTCTGAAGGTAATTGGCTGCACCAGATCTGAATACATATGCACGTACCGCTTTTTCATTTTTTGAAACAAGTAATTTTTTTCATTTCACTTCACCAATTTGGACTATTTTGTTTATGTCCATTACATGAAATCCAAATAAAAATACATTTAAATTACAGGTTGTAATGCAACAAAACAGGAAAAAGTTCCCTCTGACAAAATCACCACAATAGGCAAAGTAAAAACAGCCACAACCTTCCCAAATTTCACCGATAGACAGTTGTAAGGGGAGAGAAAATGACCAAGCTGCATCTTTCAGTCAAAGGTAGGCTAAAATGAATGTAATTTTCACTAGACTGTAAGAACCTCATAATATTTTAACAGTTGGCCAACAGTGCATCATAGACCTGTTAACTAGGCTACATCAATTAAATAGTGTTTGAGAGAACTGAGTTGATTAAATTGCAACAAATACAACAAGAAACCGTTAGATTCATGTGTCTATTTCTCCATTTATAGTGGTATAATCATGTCAGATTTTTTTCGCTGGTATTATAGCTTTTAAATACCACTTCCGGTTTGAACGGGAATACCGGGAAGCCCGTAATTTCTTGCAATTTTCTCAGGAAGGAAAATTTGTAGTTTCTTGAAAATATTAAAACCTAGTGTGAGCGTGCGTATCAGAATGCCTCCTCTACCTTGGTCTCTAACTCAATCTTCAGGTCCTGCACCTCCTGGCTGTGCCTCTCCTTAAACTGTTCCATGGCCATCTCCGTCTCAATGCTTACAACCGGACCTGGCAGACTCTCCAGACAACCCGGGCCTGAGGGAATAGAAATAAAAACACCAAGGTGGCGAGTCATATCCAACAGGTTTTTACAGAGGGAAAAAATTATTGATGTTTCCAATTCTTACCATTCTTATTGGCCACTTGTAGCTTTTTGCTAGCCATGGGAGATATGCCTATTTTCATCTCAGGGTCATCTGAAGCACAATGAACAAGATTACTGTAGAGAGTAGGTCAGTGGCTAAAGTGAAACTGTCAGTGTAACTGGAGTGGGACTGAGTGGAGAAATGAGAGGGTGTGTGTGAAAGAGGGTGTGTATGTGCATACATGGGTGGGGAAGAGAGAAAGGAGGGGCCTTTCAGTCCTCCAAGGACAAGGCCCATATACTGTACGTTTAAATAAATAAATATATTTTCTAATCAGGGCACAAATATCAATTCTAGGGACAAATCGGGTGAACACAGTATATGGCTTAGGGCTATGAGTGGGATTTACCAGAGTCAGACTCAGTGGTCAGTGATCGTCGGCTGGACCACGCGTGTGTGGACGTGTCTCTTGCCCGCCTGGGTCGCCTCCCCATCCCCTGACTCTTTAACATCTCCACCTCAGAGTTCAACTCGTCATTCCGGTCCCGCAGCTCCTGTGAGACAAAGACGTGTCATTTAACAGGCAATACTTCAGACAAACATACATAACAAACACAGCAAAGCACAGCAGAAATAGTATAAAGATAGAGCAGTATTAGTCACAATGGCCTCACTGCCACGCACATGCTATTCAAACCACACTGCATCACAAATTCTGTGAACCTAGAATAACACACGCTCACCTTCACTTTCTAGTTTCCCAAAATGGGAGGCGTTTGGATAAATCAAGAGGATTGTCATTCACACACTCAAAACAGGTCTCGACTCTGTCCGGGCAAGTAAACAAAAAGTCTTTAAAAATAGTTTGCCATAAATCATAAATGTTATGCATGCAGTGTATAACTAATTACTGCGCTATGTTTTGGAAAATTTTGAAAGGGAAACCAGGTCGAGCCCCCTTGGGGGTTCCACGCAAGGCATGATTATTTAAACACACACAGCCTTTCTTAAAAAAAAAAAAATCACCCCCTTTAACTCCAATTTCATGGTATCCAATTGGTAGTTACAGTCTTGTCTCATCGCTGCAACTCCCAAACGGACTCGGGAGAGGCGTGCGTCCTCTGAAACACAACCCAACCAAGCCAAACTGCATCTTGACACAATGCCCACTTAACCCGGAAGCTAGCCGCACCATTGTGTCGGAGGAAACACCGTACACCCGGCGACCGTGTCAGCGTGCACTGCGCCCGGCCCGCCACAGGAGTCGCTAGTGCGCGATGGGACAAGGACATCCCTGCCGGCCAAACCCTCCCCTAACCCAGACGACACTGGGCCAATTGTGCGCCGCCCCATAGGTCTCCCGGTCGCGGCCGGCTACAAAAGAGCCTGGACTCGAACCCAGAATCTCTAGTGGCACAGCTAGCACTGTGTTGCAGTGCCTTAGACCACTGCGCCACTCGGGAGGCCCAACACACACACTCTTACCCGGCACTGCAGCTCGTACTCCTTGATGATCTCAGAGAAGCGCTCCTCCTGGTTCAGCAGCCCTGTATTGTTCGGATCCAGGCTCCCAAACTGTGTCAGCCAAACAAAACGGAAACACTTATCAATCATTAATTCCTGGCAAAAACCACACTGCTCACTCCCTGAGGGATGAGTTACCACAGCAGGACATCATCACGCTAGGGTGACCACATATCCCGGATTGTGCGGGACAGTCCTGCATTTTGGCCCTTTGTCCCGCTTTTGATCAACAAATTAAAACAGTCAGATTTCCTATTAATTTAATGAGAATTGACATTCCAACCGGTCTTTTTTGAAGTCACCTTGCGCTTATGACAAGATATATAAGGATCTGGTGCTGGTGATGTTAATACATTTCTCCAATCGTTGTTGAGAGCTGATATTCTGCACAGTGCAAGAAAAGATGTTGGCCAATATCATATTGTCAACCAATCCCATTTGTGAAATCTTTTTGGGCTAAATTCCAAATAAACTTGGAGAGAACTACCAGTACTTCCAAAAAGCTTGCGTCTAACGAAGAGCTACAAAAGCACATAAATAGCCATATTAGACTGAAAGGTAATTTCATAAAACTCTCCATGCTCATTAGTTGCTAATTTAACATATTTGCTGCTACTTCACTCAATCCCATTTTAAAAGTTTCCCCTTCCTAACTGTTTACATTCCCTGAGGGGTGCTGCCTGAAAAAAACATTCATGTATAGGCTACACTGTCCCGCATTTGGGAATTCTAAATCCGGTCACCCTACATCAAGCCCATCCTCACATAGTTCCCTCTCACCTTGTCTAGTAGAAGCTGGTCCAGGTCTCTCTGCAGCTTGGAGATGGTGTTCTCTGCCTCCGACAGCTTCCCCTTCAGAACACTGTCCTCCTCCTCCAAACGGCGGTTCTCCTGTTAGCCCAGAGGGAGGGTTATTGAGAGTGATACGATACCGCTTTAAGATATCCACAGCAACACAGTATAACCACTCCATAACAGAGAGCAATAGGGGTACTAACGATGGGTGATTGTTAAGAAGCTAAGCAGGAGTCTGGCATTCGTTGGTTGTCCGTGGGCATAGAGTATGGATGTTGCAAGTATGAAGGCAAAAAACTAAATCACATGAACTAATCTAATCCTCTCTTTTGAGGTCTCTAGAGAGGAGACTGGGATGGAGATGAAAACAAACTGCTTGCAGAAACTTAACCAGTTTATACTCATACAAAAGACGTGCATTCAAAAGCACGAGGAGCCTCTTATGAAGTGAAATCAAATAGAGGTTAAGCTCAAGGAATCTTTTAGGCAGGGTGGTTAAGCAATCGTCTGCATTCCTAGTACTCCTTTATCATTGTAAAAACCTCACGGTGTGCATCTATAGTGCTTGTCACCTGGGTGGCATTACAGATTTCCTCCTGCAGACTGGCATCCTGTGCATGTAGGACCTCCACTTCCTCTTTGAGCTTAGCCCGCTCACGCTCCACCTGCTGTTGCAAGACCTCGCTCTCCTGCTCCGATTCACTGCGCAGGGCCGTTAGCCTATCCCGGAACTCCTGCTCCAGACCCCTGCCAATCAGAAGTTTAACAAAAAAGTTCCATCCACCACGCATGACAATACACAACCAGTCAAGCAAGATTTTCCAACCATCACATCAGTCTGTAACATACAGAATGACATGGAGGCAAGAAGGAAGAGAAGGTCTTACTTGATTTTGGTTTCATTCAGTGACTCAATAGTGGCGTGCCTGTCATCCACCTCTCTGACCAGCTGGAGGTTTCTCCTGTCGGCCCACTCCAGGTCGGCCTTGACCTTGTCCCTTTCCTGACAAGCCTGGTCTGCTAGGACCCTGAGGGATAGACCGCGGACAGACATTGGCCATGGACCTAAGCACAACACTCACCAGAATGACCTGATCATGGAGGACTCACTTTAACGGCAGTTATTCTATGTACATTATGCACAAAGAATCAAAAAAGGCTGACCACAGCAGTTTAATATTGGCAAATTAATACTTACTGAAAGAATGCAGTATTTTGGTTCCAAAGATGGTCAGTAAACTGACACGGCAATGATTGTTGCAATCAACAATATGAAAACATCAACATCTCTCACCTCTAGGTGGAGACATAGTACAAATCTATCAACCAAAAATCCATGATGTAACATGTAGGCTACAGGTTTTGTGTGACTATTAGTGTGAAGTTGAACCAATGATTCCCCCTATAGCAATTATTGACCATGAAATCAATAAAGAGTTGATGTAAATGATTTGGTCTCAGTTTAAGGTCATTGGCTCACACAGGAAATGAATCCAGAGGATGTACTAAAGTGTCTTTGACCATAACCTCTATAGAGTCCATAGAAGCATGCAGTACCAAAGTATACAGTATCAAACCAAAGACTCACTGGAGGAACTGGATCTCGTTCTTGTAAGAGATGAGAGCGGCCTGGTGGATGCCGTTGCCGCTGACCAGCAGCTCATTGTCCAGGGCCAGGGTGAGCTCCGCCAGACTGACTCGCTCCTCCAGGGGGAAGTCCAGAGTCTGGAGGGGATAGAACAGCATGAGGTCATCTGGCAAACTTACGGCAGTGGTCACCTAATCATCAACCCTGGTCCTTATTGCAGGGTTGGAACAAAAGCCTGCAACCCTGTAGCTCTCCAGGACCAGGGGCCTAATTTATAACCGTTGCGTATATTTTACACTAAATATCTGCGTGCGCCATTTCTGAAAGGATTGCATGCTCACAAATATATGGAGATGTATACATTTGTCTAACACCATACATATGCATGTTATAAACCAGATTTGTGCCCGTGTGAACGAGCATTATACAATGCATTCGAAAATAATGCAGACCCATGGACTTTTTCCGCATTTTTTTATGTTACAGCCTTATTCTATAATGGATTAAATAGTTCCCCCCCCCTGATCAATCTACACACATTACCCCATAATGACAAAGCAAAACATCTGGCCCAGCCAGAGTCCGGGCTCTGGCTGGGCAACTCAACGACAATCAAGGACTTGTCCTGAAGCCACTCCTGCATTGTCTTGGCTGCGTGTTTAGGGACGTTGTCCTGTTGAAAGGTGCACCTTCCCCTCAGTCTGAGGACCTGAGCACTCTGGAGCAGGTTTTCATCTAGAAACACTGTACTTTGCTCCGTTCATCTTTCCCTCAATCCTGACTAGTCTCCCAGTCCCTGCTGCTGAAAAACATCCCCACAGCATGATGCTGCCACCACCACCACCAACACCATGCTTCACCATTGGGATGGTGCCAGGTTTCCTCCAGACGTGACACTTGGCATTCAGGCCGAAGAGTTGAATCTTGGTTTCATCAGACCAGAGAATCTTGTTTCTCATGGACTGAGAGTCTTTTAGGTGCATTTTGGCAAACTCCAAGCGGGCTGTCATGTGCCTTTTACTGAAGAGTGGCTTCCATCTGGCCACTCTACCATAAAGGCCTGATTGGTGGAGTGCTGTAGAGATGGTTGTCCTTCTGGAAGGTTCTCCAATCTCCACAGAAGAACTCTACAGCTCTGTTAGAGTGACCATTGGGTTCTTGGTCACCTCCCTGACCAAGGCCCTTCTCCCCCGATTGCTCAGTTTGGCCAGGCGGCCAGCTCTAGGAAGAGTCTTGGTGGTTCCAAACTTCTTCCATTTAAGAATGATGGAAGCAACTGTGTTTTTGGGGACCTTCCATGCTGCAAACATTTTTTGGTACCCTTCCCCAGATCTGTGCCTCGACACAATCCTGTTTTGGCGCTCTACGGACAATTCCTTCAACCTCATGGCTTGGTTTCAGATCAAGATCAACTGTCTGTTCACCTGTTAAATTGGAATGTATGTTATAAACCATGCTCCCTTTCGGATACATAGAGAAAAAACTAGAAATGATAATAGTCTATCTAATAGGACCAATTAATTGAGCCATGTGCATGGCAATTTGATGTATGGCTACTTTAGGAATATTAACTCATCATGGCCAGAAAAGCTTTAGAATGTATTCTGCAATGATTATAATATATGCATTATGTTAATAAATGAAATATTGTCTACTCGAGAAATGTGAAATTACAGTAATCAGATGTCGCCTTCAAACATCAATGGAAAAGGTGAAACCTGGTCTACCTTCGAACTGCGCATCGGATCGCAAAGAGCAAAATACTTGAAATAGCTTATCTATTTACTACTGTGAAGTGGGTCAAATTAAATGAGAGATGGGACGTTTTTACATTTTAGTACACGCTCTTATCCAGAGCAGCATACATTTTTTTACTTTTTTGAAATGGTCCCCTATGGGAATTGAACCCACAACCCTCAACCTTGGCGTTGCAAGCACAATGCTCTACCAACTGAGGCACATGAGATGACTGGTAGCCTATCCTAACTTTTTGTAGGCCTCTAGGCTATTTCGCGAGTACGAAACAATCGGTCAGAAAAGGTGAGGAATTTATTCTTCACTGATCATGGAAATGTAATAAATAATCGGAAATATAGGCCTATTTATAATGATTTTAGAATGCAAAGACCAAATAAATAGATTCTCACTAACTGCAAATTATTGCATATTATTATTTTTAGCAACCTGTTTTTTGTTATGAAAAAAAGTGTTGTGTATTCCTGCACAAGGCTACTTTCGCCTTCTTGCAATGCAATACTTCAGCCACAAGAAACTGTGTGTACACATGGTCTAAAGATTGCGGAGGATAAGCAAATTCTCACGTCAAGTTCCGGTTTTATAAATGCAAACTTTCACGTGAAAACTGGCGCACGCATGTTTTCGGGCATATTTTGTGCATACGCAACATTTATAAATGAGGCCCCAGGTGTTTTGACAACTGGTGTATGGTAAATATAAATTCATGTCAAAGTTCAGTTCATCCTCATGTAATAAAATGTGTCAGATTACAAGAGGATTATTTCAGTAACACATAATGTAACTAGAGTGTGTCTTGCTTGGGCCTTTTGTAGGCAGTGTTCCATAGATTATAGTTCTACACCACAGCATGTAATCTAAACCAAAAGACCATCCACTACATGTAACTGGAACTCACAATCTCAATTCTACTCCTACTACACATTTTACACACAGGAAGGAGATATGCCCCTAAAGGAGTCAGAAATACAGTTTATGGAACTTGTCATGTCAAATTGATGAAATTAGAAATCTTGCAGCCTTCTTTATTTAAGTGATAATGCCCGAGAAGCCGGTGCTTGGAGGATATATTGGCAAGGCAAACCGTGCCAATATATCCTCCTAACACCAGCTGCCGTGCCAAAATATCCTCCAAACACCAGCTTCGAGGGCATTTTCACAGGTTACCAACATATTCAAATACTGATTAACATATTTTAATTTAAAAACGTTATTTAGATTAATTTATTCATACTATTTCATCCTTCCACAAGATATAGTCTCGACACAAATCTAGGGTTGCTACCCAAGCCGGCTGGTTCGTTCTATTGGTTCGGTTGCCAGAGATGCGACCCAGTCGTTCAGTCTTTTTGTTCTGTATCTATGGACGCGACTCAGTCGTTCGTTCTAAATGTTCCATTGCCATACTGGCTGGCAACGTTCTTATCACTTGCTTGCTAGCCAGCCAACTACGGCTAACTTACAGTCACGTCAAACGTTAAAAAAATAACAGTAGCAGCATTTGCATTTGTTTAAGCAGTTCTCTAGTGACATTTATTTGGATACATCCATAACAATGATCTAATGAGGCACGATTTCGCCTGGCAAATAAAATGCACTCTCTCATCAGGACATTGTTGTTCAGAGGAGCTAGCCAACAACAAAGTAAAGACTGCACTTCGTTTGACCTTTTTTCAATTGACATTTCTTTGTATATATCCATAAAAATGATGCCAGCTGATTCATGATTTCGACTGGCTGAGAAACGCTGCCTGCCTGTCTATCTCGCCCCGACTCCTACACGTTCATTACAATGTGACAGCTGGAGATCGAATTTTTATATTGAAACGATGTTGCAAATGTCAGTGAGACAGACAGCAAGGTTTATACAAACCTCTGCTTTCGAAAACTAAATGTTAGTCTAAAAGAAATGTGAGGTAATGTTTAGATGCTTTTTATAGTGGATATCAAGTTTATAAATTGCCTGCCTAGGCTGATGAGACAGTGGATTGCGCATTCAGATGGAACAGAGTAAATAGGCATTTTAACCTGATAGATTTAGCAGGTGGAAAGTTGTGGAATAGACACCGGCTGGAATGTGCTTTTAACCAATCACCATTCAGGATTAGACCCACCCATTGAAAAACCTGTACCAATCCCTGAACACCAAGGCTTTTCAGCAACATTTCAATTCAAGTAGCAGCAAAGGAAGAGTAATCAACATTTCAAAGCAACTTCTGAAAATAACTGGTACAAGCAATGAGCGTGTGTATCCATGACTGGAGGATATTCAAATAAAAAACAGTAATAGGATGAAGACGTACATTGGTTCATAACTTTCTCACAAAGCTTACCTTTCACAGATTCTGCTCACAAGCCCAGAGCATGCTAAACCACTAAAAACCACATGATGTTCACACTGGGTGCTTATTATCTAACATCAAACACATAGTGTGACAGGCTCCAACTAGCCAACTGTCATGGTACAAGTCCGGCACTGACCTGTAGGATGTCCCTGCTGTTCCGGATGCCCTCCTCATTCCAGAGGGTGATGACCCTCTCTGGACTGGTGCAGCCCGACCCATCGTCCAGCCTGGTCAGCAGCCTCTGGCCCACGGTGGCAGACAGGAGAGATGGAGAGGTGGAGCGCACCATCCGCTCCTCAAAGGCCTGGCAGAAAACAGAGGAAGACATGAAAGCTACAGGAACAGGCTAGCTGATGGCCCAATTTAGTTCCTCCTCCACGGAACACTGCTGTAGATCAGTGTGGCACTGCGCAGTTCCGCCTCACCTCTGTTCCCAAATGCCATAGAAATACAAAAAGAAAGTTATACAAAGAAGGGCATTGTAGCAGAAACACCTCCTTCGGTCATGCCGCTTTCTCTAAGAATAACCCACCTCCACTGTGCATTGTGTAATCCAGGCTCCCACAGACAAAAGAGCTTCAGCACCACAAATACATTATTGCACGTGCCACTAATAAACGCAATTTTGCTGTTATAACACTTAATATGGCTTAGCCTACATTCCATTCCCTATTTGCTCATGGTTTACATCCCACACCAGTTTGGGACATGGAGGAGTAGCAGTAGTATTTAGGTTCTGAGCAAGCCTGAGAAACACACTTTTGTCTCAGTGCTGGTTCATGTACCTAGTTGTTCCTAATACATGGGAGGCACCAACATGCCAAGCTTGGAAAGAAAGGATGTTGTCTTTCATAGCCCATGTTAACAGACCACGGCGACATATCAGACTTGAAGTGCAATACATGATTTCAAACTTTGGCTTTCTCTTCGTGTGGAAATTGTCATTCAGCAAGCGAACGCAGGAAGGGCAAACTAAGCTCTGCCCCCTCAATTTTATGATTGGCTGCTGCCTTAATTGACCAGCAGGAAATTGGAGCATTCGTCATCTGAGAGACAGACAGCCTACTATAGCGAACAAAAGTATAAAACGCAACATGCAACAATTTCAACTATTTAAAAAAATGTGCTGCATGGTCAATACGACGTCTGCATTGGCCATACAGAATTTTCTGCGATGCGGTGGCAGTCAGAGCAAACATACTTTTTGTGCTTCTCAGAGCAGTGCAGAGCTGTTGTGAAGGAAGTTGTCAAGGAAGTGAGTTTGTGTTTTACAGGACCTTCTGCCCTCAACTACTGTTAACCAATCATGTAAATGCGGAGCTATACGGAGCACTCTGCATTGTTACAACATTTGAGAGGCACACGGCGATGTGGTAACCCCCGGGGCTCCACAATTGCGTCACACCATCCATAAGGCACCGCCAACACTAGAATAATGCATAAATTGGCTCTTACAGTTCATATAAGGAAATCAGTCAATTGAAATTAATTCATTAGGCCCTAATCTATGGATTTCACATGACTGGGCAGGGGCGTGGGAGGACATGGGCCCACCCACTGGGGAGCCAGGCCCAGCCAATCAAAATGAGATTTTCCACACAAAAGGGATTTATTACAGACAGAAATACTCAGTTTCATCAGCTGTCTGGGTGGTTGGTCTCAAACTATCCCGCAGGTGAAACAGCAGGATGTGGCGGTTTAATTGTTTTTTTGACCAGTCACATCAGATCTTCATATATGAGATCTTTTTCAGATCTGATTGGTCAGAAGACCAATTACTGAAAAGATATTGGGTTAAAGTTTCTGTTTGCCTTTTATGTCAGATACTGAAGGGAAGGGACAATTTCTAATCAATAGATCATATTTTGAATAATTTATTATGCCTTTATCTTAATCCTAAACAAAACTATAAGCCACAGAGAATATTTCAAGAGCCTCCCAAGCAAGCACATAATGTTCGGCGAACCATATGTTTCTTGGTGAGAGTGTGGTTGTCCTATGGTTCTTTTGCATACAACCTTCCCACACCTTTCTGGGAATGGTGCAAGATTGTTCCAAAGCCAAGCAACTTTCTCAGCACATTTAAGGAACTTGACAAAAAAAAAACATTACATTACTTTAACAGAATGTTTCCTAAAAGTTCAAACATGGTACATTTCATTTCAATTTTGGTAATGTTCTAGGAACATTCTCCAACTGGTTTGACATTAGGAATGTTCTCAAATAGTTGAAAGTTAGGAAAACATTCTTCTGTGGGAATTTCAGTACTTTTCTGCAGGTTTCCTTATGGTTCTATTTAAAGTCATATTTTTGAACATTAAGAAAACTTTCCATAAAAAAACATTAACGTCCAAAGAATGTTATTTAAAAACATATACATTCCGTTCTCAGTGTCAACAAAACTCTCTATCCTTTATCTTGTAAATTGTTTTCAGGCCCACTAATTGGTCTTATCTACATTGACGGGACCGCAGTGGAAAAGGTGGAAAGTTTCAAGTTCCTTGGCGTACGCATCACTGACAATCTGAAATGGTCCACCCCCACACAGACAGTGCCTCTTCAACCTCAGGAGGCTGAAGAAATTTGACTTGGCCCCTAAACCCTCAAACTTTTACAGATTCACCACTGAAAGCATCCTGTCAGGCTGTATCACCACCTGGTACGGCAATTATGCCGCCCGCAACAGCAGGGCTCTCCAGAGGGTGGTGCAGTCTGCCTAACGCATCACCGGGTACACACTGCCTGCCCTCCAGGACACCTACAGCACCCGATGTCACAGGAAGGCCAAAAAGATTATCAAGTACATCAACCACACGAGCCACAGCCTGTTCACCCCGCTATCATCCAGAAGGCGAGGTCAGTATAGATGCATCAAAGCTGGGACAGAGACTGAAAAACAGCTTCCATCTCAAGGCCATCAGACTGAAAAATAACCATCACTAACCGGACTCCACCCAGTACCATGCCCTGAACTTAGTCACTGTCACTAGCTACCACCAGGTTACTCAATCCTGCACCCTAGAGACTGCTGCTCTATGTACATAGACATTGAATCACTGGTCACTTTAATAATAGAACACTTGTCACTTTGATAATGTTTACATACTGTTTTACTCATTTCATATGTACAGTGCCAGTCAAAAGTTTGGACACACCTACTCATTCAAGGGTTTTTCTTTATTTTTACTCTTTTCTACATTGTAGAATTTTATTGACTTATTTTTATTTCACATTTATTTAACCAGGTAGGTCAGTTGAGAACAAGTTCTCATTTACAACTGCGACCTGGCCAAGATAAAGCAAAGCAGTGCGACAAAAACAACACAGTCAATAACACAAAAGAAAAGAAAGATTTTTCTATTTATGTACAGTGTGTGCAAATGTAGAAGAGTAGGGAGGTAGACAATAAATAGGCCCTAGAGGCGAAAATAATTACAATATAGCATTAATACTGGAGTGATAGATGTGCAGAAGATGATGTGCAAGTAGAGATACTTGGGTGCAAAAGAGCAAGAGGGTAAGTAATAACATGGGGATGAGGTAGTCGGGTGTGCTATTTACAGATTGGCTGTGTACAGGTACAATGATCTGTAAGCTGCTCAGTCAGCTGATGCTTAAAGTTAGAGAGAGAGATATAAGACTCCAGCTTCAGAGATGTTTGCAATTTGTTCCAGTCATTGGCAGCAGAGAACTGGAAGGAAAGGCAGCCAAAGGAAGAATTGGCTTTGGGGATGACCAGTGCAATATACATGCTGGAGCGCGTGGGTGTTGCTATGGTGACCAGTGAGCTGAGATAAGGCGGGCTTTACCTAGCAAAGACTTATAGATGACCTGGAGCCAGTGGGTTTGGCGACGGATATGTAGTGAGGGCCAGCCAACGAGAGCATACAGGTCGCAGTGGTGGGTAGTATATGGAGCTTTGGTGATAAAACGGATGGCACTGTGATAGACTACATCCAATTTGCTGAGTAGAGTGTTGGAGGCTATTTTGTTAATGACATTGCCGAAGTCAAGGATCGGTAGGATAGTCAGTTCCACGAGGGTATGTTTTTCGGAATGAGTGAAGGAGGCTTTGTTGCGAAATAGGAAGCTGATTCTTGAGTTAATTTTGGATTGGAGATGCTTAATGTGAGTCTGGAAGGAGAGTTTACAGTCTAACTAGACACCTAGGTATTTGTAGTTGTCCACATATTCTAGGTCAGAACCGTCCAGAGTAGTGATGCTAGTCGGGCGGGAGAGTGCGGGCAGCAATCGGTTGAAGAGCATGCATTTACTTTTACTAGCATTTAAAAGCAGTTGGAGGCCACAGAAGGAGTGTTGTATGGTGTTGAAGCTCGTTTGTAGGTTTGTTAGCACAGTGTCCAAAGAAGGGCCAGAAGTATACAGAATGGTGTCGTCTGCGTAGAGGTGGATCAGAGGTGGATCAAATCACCTGCAGCAAGAGTGACATCATTGAAATATACAGAGAAAAGAGTCGGCCCGAGAATTGAACCCTGTGGCACCCCCATAGAGACTGCAAGACGTCCGAATAATAGTTAAGACATTAAAAATAATGAAATAACACATATGGAATCATGTAGTAACCAAAAAGTGTTGAACAATTCAAAAAAATATATATATATTTTAGCTACTTCAGTAGCCACCCTTTGCCTTGATGACAGCTTTGCACACTCTTGGCATTCTATCAATCAGCTACAGGTGAAATGATCACTTCCGTTCTCAGAACGTTTAAAAAATGTTGTCCTTTACCAGTCAAGAAACATATGGCTTTGTTCCCAGAAGCAATGGGAAACCAAAAACTTAAGTTCCCACAACTTCCAAGGAACCAAATGTGCTAGCTGGGTCCTTAAAAGGTACAATATGCTGAAATCACTCTGTCATTTCCTGGTTGCTGAAATTCTAATAGTTCTCCTAATTTCACCTTATGTGTCAAAACAAGCAAGTATAGTGTTTAGAATCATTGTACCATCTAAACTGCTATAACCAAAAATGTTATATTTTCAGCTGTTGAGGCTAGAGTATCAAAATCAAAAGTAAAAGACACAAAAACAAAACATTAGAACGTGAAGCACAGAAATAGAGCACATAGAACAAATCTACCGCTTCTTAGACTTGCTTTCAATGAGAATGACAGATCTATAACTCACATTCGTATGTGAATTTGGTCCGGGCCCCAAAAAGTTACAAATTGCAGGTTCAAACACCAATCAGCCCACATTTAATGCAAAGTGACAGTTTATTTGTTATAAATAGAATATCAAATATTCCCTTCAGTTCGAGACAGAAGGCGGTCCAACGTGGCAATGTATTGTCATTTATATTATCCACGGATCATTATTCTGGCCTAATTACATACATTTACTCTACTGACCCAGACTCTATCACATACATTTCCATATAAATTAATTACTGTTAAACATGTACACGTTCCCTAAAAAGGGTGTTGTTCTGTCTGTCTGTCTGCTCACCTGCTGGAGTGAGCGGTGGGGGTTGGGGCGTATGGGGGTGGAGGAGGTGGGAACTGGGACACCCTTATCTCTGAAAAGACCCTTCTGGAACTTCCTGAGGCTGACCTTCCCATCCAGGTCAGTGTCCAACTTCCTGAAGAGGGCGTCCAACTCCTGTGTGATAACGCGTAGAGTCAGGGGTTAAAACATGAAGTCAAATTCAATACAGAAACCCAGATACAGAGAGAAAGATTCAAACTACTCATATCTAGGATAACACATCCAATATATATACAAAAGTATGTGGACACTGCTTCAAATTACTGCAATCGGCAGTTTCAGCCACACCCGTTGCGCACAGGTGTATAAAATCGAGCACACGGCCATGCAATCTCCATAGACAAACATTGGCAGTAGAATGGCATTACTGAAGAGTTCAGTGACTTTCAACGTGGCACCGTCATAGGACGCCACCTTTTCAACAAGTCAGTTCGTCAAATTTCTGCCCTGCTAGAGCCGCCCCGGTCAACTGTAAGTGCTGTTATTGTGAAGTGGAACTGTCTAAGAGCAACAATGGCTCAGCCATGAAGTGGTAGGGCACGCAAGCCCACAGAACGGGACCACCAAGTGCTGAAACGCGTAGCGCGTAAAAATCGTCTGTCCTCGGTTGCAACATTCACTACCGAGTTCCAAACTGCCTCTGAAAGCAACGTGTGAAGCTCGTTGGGAGCTTCACACAAGCCTAAGATCACCATGGTGTAAAGCTCACCGCCATTGGACTCAACGGACAAATCTGTGTTTGGCAGATGCCAGTAGAACGCAATGCATAGTGCCAACTGTAAAGTTTGGTGGAGGAAGAATAATGGTCTGGGGCTGTTTTTCATGGTTCGGGCTAGGCTAGTTCAAGTGAAGGGAAATCTTAATGGTAAAGCATACAATGACATTCTAGACGATTCTGTGCTTCCATCTTTGTGAAAGGCCCTTTCCTGTTTCAGCATGACAATGTCCCCGTGCACAAAGCAAGGTCCATACAGAAATGGTTTGTCGAGATCGGTGTAGAAGAACTTGACTGGCCTGCACATTGCCCTGACCTCAACCCCATCGAACACCTTTGGGATGAATTGGAACGCCAACTGCGAGCCAGGCCTAATCACACAACATCAGTACCCGACCTCACTAATGCTCGTGGCTGAATGGATGTAAGCCCCCGCAGCAATGTTCCAACATCTATCGGAAAGCCTTCCCAGAAGAGTGGAGGCTGTTATAGCAGCAAAGGGGGACCAACTCCATAATAATGCCCATGATTTTGGAATGAGATGTTTGATGAGCAGGTGTCCACATACTTTTGGTCACATAGTGTATCTTTGGCAAGTAACTACTGACTGCAGTCAGATGATTCCCTGAGGTGTGCACTCTTTTACTCCACCTCATGGATTAAAAAGGAATGGACTGATGTATACTGGTATAAGAGATAGAGAGGAAACTCCTTTGGCCCATGTTTACACTAATCCAATGCCTTTGATCCCTTGACGGAGAGTCAGCAAGTGCACAGATCTGGGAATTAGGGAATTAAAACAGCCACTTGCTGAAATGTTGGGCTGGCCATACCTCTGAATTCAGGTCCTGCAGGCCAAGGTGGTCACAGACCAGAGACAGTTCCTGTCTGTTCAGAAAGCCTCCTCCACCTACTCCAAGCTCCTCCCATACTGCCCTCATCTGTCTGTCTGACACCTCGGCCCCAGGCCCAGGGGATTGGAGTGGGCTCCCCGAACTGTCCCGCTTCCATCGCTTCTGCTGCCCTGAGACACACGTACAGATGTTAGTATGAAAGTCCCTCAGAGTATAGCATTAGACTGCATGAATAGGGCTTGGAGTTATTCCTGATCACATGACCTAACCAGGAAAACTCCTGTCTTGAAGACTGAATGTACAATTAAGTCAACTTGAAAAATATTTATGTACCTTGTGCCTCAAAGGTTTGATGGATGGTGTCCTTATGGCTTCCGGTTTCCTCATCTGACTTGAGACTCTGGAAGTAAGACATTGAAGAATGTCACCAAGTGTTCAAAACTGGAACAACAACTACCTTGCCTAAATGCTGACCCATATGCCCGTCCACATACCGTATCATAATCTGGCTATGTTGTTTAGTCAGTGTGTCGGACACGTGTGAGAACTGCACTGTGAAAGCTAGTTTACCCTACTACTAAGTGTGTTGTGAGAGAGTTTGTATAGCAGATGAAGTGTGTTTGTGTGTGTGTGTAAGTGTGCCTGCTAAGTGCCCTCTGAATACACCTCTGCTGTCTTCAACCAGGATCTCAGCGATCACTGCCTCATTGCCTGCGTCCGTAATGGGTCCGTGGTCAAACGACCACCCCTCATCACTGTCAAACGCTCCCTAAAACACTTCTGCGAGCAGCCTTTCTAATCAACCTGGCCCGGGTATCCTGGAAGGATATTGACCTCATTCCGTCAGTAAAGGATGCCTAGTTATTCTTTAAAGGTGCTTTCCTCACCATCTTAAATAAGCATGCCCCATTCAAAAAATGTAGAACTAAGAACGGATATAGCCCTTGGTTCATCCCAGACCTGACTGCCCTTGACCAGCACAAAAACATCCTGTGGCGTTCTGCATTAGCATCGAATAGGCCCCGCGATATGCAACTTTTCAGGGAAGTTAGGAACCAATATACACAGGCAGTTTGAAAAAGCTAGCCTTTTGCTTTCCTAACAGAAATTTGCATCCTGTAGCACAAACTCCAAAACGTTCTGGGACACTGTAAAGTACATGGAGAATAAGAACACCTCCTCCCTGCTGCCCACTGCACTGAGGCTAGGAAACACTGAACAGCTAATGTTCTGAAAGAGCTGCAAAATCTGGACCCTTACAAATCAGCTGGGCAAGACAATCTGGACCCTCTCTTTCTAAAATTATCCGCAGCAATTGTTGCAACCCCTATTACTAGCCTGTTCAACCTTTGTCGTATCGTCAGATCCCCAAAGACTGGAAAGCTGCCGCGATCATCCCCCTCTTCAAAGGGGGAAACACGCTAGACCTTAACTGTTGCAGACCTCTGCCTTTCCAAGGTCTTCGAACGCCAAGTAAACAAACAGATACCCGACCATTTCGAATCCCACCGTACCTTCTCCGCTATGCAATCTGGTTTCTGAGCTGGTCATGGGTGCACCCCAGCCACGCTCAAGGTCCTAAACAATATCATAACCGCCATTGATAAAAGATAATACTGTGCAGCCGTATTCATCGACCTGGCCAAGGCTTTCGACTCTGTCAATCACCGCATTCTTATCAGCAGACTCAACAGCCTTGGTTTCTCTAATGACTGCCTCACCTGGTTCACTAACTACTTCTCAGACAGAGTTCAGTGTGTCAAATCGGAGTGCCTGTTGTCCGGACCTCTGCCAGTCTCTATGGGGGTGCCACAGGGTTCAATTCTCGGGCCGACTCTTTTCTCTGTATATTACAATGATGCCGCTCTTGCTGCGGGTGATTCTTTGATCAACCTCTACACAGACGACACCATTCTGTATAGTTCTGGCCCTTCTTTGGACACTGCGCTAACAAACCTCCAGACGAGCTTCAATGCCATACAACTCTCCTTCCGTGGCCTCCAACTGCTCTTAAATAAAAGTAAAACTAAATGCATGCTCTTCAACCGATAGCTGCCCGCACGTCTAGCATCACTACTCTGGACGGTTCTGACCTAGAATATGTGGACAACTACAAATACCTAAGTGTCTGGTTAGACTGTAAACTCTCCTTCCAGACTCACATTAAGCATCTCCAATCCAAAATTAAATCTAGAATCGGCATCCTATTTCGCAACAAAGCATCCTTCACTCATGTTGTCAAATACCCTCGTAAAACTGACTATCCTACCGATCCTTGACTTCGGCGATGTCATTTACAAAATAGCCTCCAACACTCTACTCAGCAAATTGAATGCAGTCTATCACAGTGCCATCCGTTTTGACACCAAATCCCCATATACTACCCACCACACGCTACAGCAGGTATATTTCACTGGTCACCCCCAAAGCAAACTCCTCCTTTGGCCGCCTTTCCTTCCAGTTCTCTGCTGCCAATGACTGGAACGAATTGCAAAAATCACTGAAGCTGGAGACTCATATCTCCCACACTAACTTTAAGCATCAGCTGTCAGAGCAGCTTACAGATCATTGCACCTGTACATAGCCCATCTGTAAAAAAAACGTTCAGTTTTGAAGTATGACTTCGTTTCCACAACCAATGTGAAACCAAAAACATTCGTTCCCGCAACTTCCAAGGAACCAAATGTGCTAGCTGGGAATGAACTGACCATAAGGAATTCCACCATGCCAACATTACTTCTGCTACACTGAGTAAAAACAACCAGCAGATTGTGATTCCAGCAGGCTCAAGAGTAGACTGGTAATCCCCAGCAGCACATGTGGCCGTTGACTCTCACACAGAGGAGCTTAGGGTGTCCTCCACGTGTGTGTGTGTGTGTGTGTGTATACTTGCTGCAGAATCTTACTAATTATGGTCTACATAATAGCCTATCTGAAGTAATGAAATTCAACTGAAGTTAGCAATGGATTAGTTATGGAAGTTAATTATTGAGTACCGTCTTACTCATAGCAGTCTCTCTTTCAGGCTGGGAGGCACACTTACAGGGTTTATAACACAATATCTTAACTTTTTTAAAGGATGAATATTCGCATGATTTTGTATCAGACATAGCTTTGTCAAGGGAATGTCGTGAGGATTACAATTCATAAATGTCCTAAATGTCGTGTATAGCCAAATATCTAGTGTGTAAAATAAATTCAAGGTGAAGTACCTTTGTTAACCATAGTGAAATAAAAAAGTAATCTAACCCATTATGGTTGTCGCTATGTTCCCTTTCCAATCTTTGGTTTGTTGCGTTTTAGCGCCAACCAGTGGTATACAGAGGCAAGTTCCAAAGAACTTTGTAGAATGAAATGCATAACTTCAGTTTATTATATAATACCAAATTCCATAATTATGTAACCAAATTAATCCTGGTAACACCTAAAACAGACAGAATTTGTGGGAGAATCGGTTACTACCCATCTTGGTTCAAAGGTCAAATTTTCCCCCTCAAAATCTTTGAAATGTACAGTATAATTTCAATCAATCCCATGTGGAAGATGGGTCTATTCATTTCATAGCTTCATTATAAGATATCTGGGCATGGCCCCAAGCTGCAGCACCACATCAGAAACAGGCCGCTCATCATGACGCAACAAGCCACCGTCAATTATCATCAGCTTTAAATATTGAACAATATTACGTAACTCATCCATGAAAGGCTTTTCAAACGGGAACACTGTGATGGTTTCAGTATTGGCTACTCTCTCTCTCATTCTTGTTATACCTCTCTCTCCCCATCTAATCATTTTGGTTCTCTCCAACACATGGCAGGGTCTCTCCCCATCTAATCATTTTGGTTCTCTCCAACACATGGCAGGGCTACACTTGGTCAGTGAATTTATTATTGTTGTCATCAGCACCACTTCGGGGTCGGAGAGCACCATTGTGCTGCTTACTACAGTGGCTCGAGGCTTAATAAATATAATCAAACTCTGTACCAACACAAAATGGTGGTAAGTGATGTAGACAGCTGATTGAGAAGACATGACTAATCCTCTCAACATATCAAAGAATAAACATTCAAAAGCAATCATTTCAGCTGGATGAATGAAATCATATTGTTTATGTCTGTAAGTCAACAATAGATTGAAGACTCTTGACAACCAGCTTTAACCAGACAAAAAGGAATTATCTGTCTGAATAGAGAGCATGTTAAAGAATTCTCAATAAATAGAATGTGAGGTAAAGGTGAGTGGAATCCGGTGCTAAATTAAGCAAGCCAGCCTAATGGGACACTAATATTAACATGTCCTTGAGAAGGGACCTTCAGGAATATAACCCGGACGGCACGCTGCATCGTAGGAGGATGTGTAGACATAAATGTAGGTTGTGTATGATAACTAAATAAGACATATAAAATGACGTAAAGAGGAGGGTGAGCTTGTGTGAAATATTTAACAGGACCGGTTCAATTATTTACCTAACATGGGCTAGCTGTTGGCGACATTCCACCACAATACTTTCACAAGAAATACGTGCGTTTCAGCCAAACAGCGGTGAACGATTTATCAACTCCCCAGCCCAATTAATCCACCCCAATCACATAGTTCACCCAGACTGTATGTTCCTGTTACCAAGGAGTGACCTATCTCCTGTAACCAACAATATGACAGGGATGCCATACAGTAGTTCCCTCTCTATCTTCCAGTAACTAGGAATCCACCAAGGCTTAAAGCTGCTTACGTATTGTCTTAAACTGCTGGAAATGTTAACTATTTAAAAGAGATTATTGGTGGAGAGCTTAATGAGAAACATGGCACAGGGATCTATCTGGCACTATGGCCTGACGAGGGAGAGAGAGGCTTTGGAAAGACGTAATCTCTCAAGCTATCAGAGATAGTCAATGCAGTGTTACATAAAATATCTAAATATTTCAAATGGGAAAGAAAATCTGGGATAACCGAATAGGTTTCTAAAATGAGAGCTGTGTTAACAGGAAGCGGCAGACAAGTCAACCCTTGCTTGTTGTGTATTATGTAGTTTATGTATGAATATTCGTAGATAAATGTGCGAAATGTATATTTTCAAAATCAAAATCTCCATCATGCAACTCTTACTTCAAGTAACCTACTCAAGCCATACTCAAAACACACACAAACTATGTATAAACACAGAGAGACAGCGAACAACGGTGGCCGACGGCAAAAGGGCCCCAAACATTTCACTCTCAGCAGGGATTTCACACTACATCTTTAACACTTTTAACACTGACAGATACCCCCCGTCACCCACCACCATGACCTTTCCTTCACTTGTCTTCTACTGTTATACAATTTAGAGCCCAAAACAATGGGCCTTCAATAGACATGATGTTGTGAGATAAGCACACAGCAACCCCCAACCATGACTTTTCCTGGGCCTCATTACTGTCATTTCACACCTAAAAACAATGTAATAAAATGTGATGAAACTATTGGAACCAATGAAAGAATAAGCCATGGAAGAAGGGAGAGAGGAAGAAACAGAGGGACACATCTTTGATCCTTAGCCAAACAGTGAGGGATGGATGGTGTGGGGTGGGAGCGGGGGCCACCAATGAGGGCTGCCAGTAGCACATTCCATATAATCCCACTTCCTGAGTGTGGAGTAGGACCGTCTGCCCAAAACCCCATGTACTCCTGAGATTCTACTCTCCCACTCTGTCTGAAGAGTGTGTCGGCTGGAAACATATACTGTATATTTGAGACAGGCCTCACCCAGCACCAGCACAATGCACCATTCATTGGGTACACATGAGGGAAATGGAAGTGAAGCACTGAGTTGGGAATTTCTCTCCAAACAGTCAGATATTCTCTAGGCCCTGGCCCAAGCTTGAGAACTCAAGAGTCAGCTATCTTCCTTCGCATCTCTCAAATGATGGTGCACGACCACAATGTAAACACAGCAGACAGAGGGCGAGAGGGAGGGATTAGGAGCACGTCTCTTACCTCCACACTCTCCAGAGAAGTGGAGCGTCGGAGTTTGGCCCTCCTCACGCCAGCGGGAGAGAGCTCCTTCTGCTCTGTCCTGAAAGGAGGAGAGTCCTCCAATTCAGCCGGGAGCTCAGAGTCGGGCCTGTCAGGACGAGACCGCCGGCCGTAGCGCTTGGTTCCCTTCACAAACTTGGGCTTCACCTCCTCAGGAACAACTGGAGAGGGGAGGAAAGAAAGGAGGTGGGGAAGGACAGAGAGAGATGCAGTGGTTAAATGGTGTCTACTATGCTATTACAGTAGAATGCCTTTATATAGAAAGAAATATTTTAGACCAGCTGGGCATTTTTTCTGCCCACAATTACAACTACAAACATATTCTCACAGAAGCTTGGCAATGTTTAGTTACAAAGTAACAAGGGAGAGAGTCTATAGTGAACGTCTAAATTAGAGATTGTATAACCAGAGATTTGCCAAAAACATTGTTAAACCCACTCTTTAAAAGGGCATGTCCCGAAACTAACTTGGCAATAAACTTCATCATACTGTAACATTCTGGGGGAAATGAGGGAACTCTGCTGCCCTCCTAGATCCTCCTACTGCAATCCCCTACAATCCCCAACTCAAGAAACACATTTCAATAAATGATAAATAAATGTATAATAAATGATATCTCAACTGAGTTAGGATTTGTTAAAGGTACAGGAAGTGTAATATATTTGAATCTGTATTTGTTAGAGAATATAATCCAGCCTGGGGCTAATAAGGACAGAGCTTATTAACATGATCAACTATATTTCTTTAGGGAGGGAAAATACTAAATATACTGTATCCCTTTGATGTCTCCACTAGTATTTTCCTAATTTCGGTGAGCTCATGGTCACCCACCCGGGCAGTAGACAAACAACCAGAATAGACCAAAACACTACTTGACTAAGTAATGCTTTTTAGTGTGCTTTTAATGATGGCAAACTAACTTAGGTAGACTACAATGGCTCCAGTCTCAGCCTCAGTCATTGCCTTTGTCAAACATTGAAAACGTAAATTATAAAATAACTGACCCCAAGGTTTGCCGTTATCCACAAGGATACATTGTTTACATAAAGCAATCTTATCGAATCCCCCACATAGGGCCCATGAACAAATATAAACAGCAATCTAAACTACTTGGGTATATAAACAACTGATTTCATTGGATTCAATCAGTTTGCACAGCCGTGTAATCAATGAAAACCAGACATACATCAATCCCCTCACCCCTCAGCATGCGTGCTTTACCTGGCTCCAGGTAGCTGCTCTCCTCTTCTGAGGTGCTGAAGTCCAGAGAGCGTGATAACACAGCTACAAAGCCTTCTTTGAACTCCTCAAAATTCACCTGCATAACAGAAGGAAAGTGAGTTAATTGTCAACAGTGTGAGACATGACTACTGTTCTGTCAATAGGGCAGCAACATGATCAAAAATGTCTTGGGCTTCTGATTTGAGATTTCAAATGAGCATACAGGCTTACCTAAGAACTATTAGAAAATGGAGAGCGGTCATAACACAGCTATTATACAACTACTACACTTTTACTATAACTATGCATTTCAGAGCTTTACATATGTTTTAATGAACTGCTGGTAAGGGAAATTTAAGGCAAATCCACAACAGCGAGAAATGTTACTAAGGTGGTCTGGTCTCATACCCGAGCATAGTGGTGTGGTCCTAGCAAGGTGTCCAACAGTAAGGGAAGGTGAGCATCCAGGGATAGCTTGTGACAAAGGGATGACAACTCTTCCTTGTCCAGGTAACCAGTGCCTGTGGTGTCACAGCTGTCAAACTCCTCCTTCAGCTGGGCCACATAGCGGTTCTGCTCTTCCTCATCCATCCCAGTACATATTGTAGGCTTGCACCTACAGTGAAGTAGGATGGCGGTCAGGAAGAGACCGTGTAAGCACAATAAAAGTTCAACCACATACTGCCACAGCTGCACTCTTGCACAAACACACACAATGCAACTTAAATTAGTCTAACATCCAGGGAGGCTAATTTATTAATTGCAATAGACTACCAGGCTTGGACTACGTACAGTGGTAAAATGTTTTACAGTGAGACGGTCCATCTAAATATATCTGCTGCTTTTAGGCTTGGATTTGATTCCCTTGATCTTGGATTACAGCCACAGGCCAAAAACATCTGCCTCAGTGGTTGCAATGTCCTGTACTGAATTCTGCAGTTGGTTCTGATTGCCATTAGGTATGTAAGGCGGGGGAATTCTGTCATTATTGTTACCCACCACTCCCCACAAAAAAGTAAACAACAAAAACAAAAGGCAAATCATTTTTACTGGTAGGACTATTTGTTTACCCCCTACACATATCATTGCAAAATCTAACTTTCTATATAGGGCGGCCTAGGACCTTGGGGTTTAGTAACCCAAGTAACAGCAGTTTTATATCATGATATTCAGCAATGAATCATGGTATTCAGCAATGAATGTCCATTTATGTCCGTTTGAATACATTCTGACACACGTTGTAAATGATTGGGGCTGATACTTGGCAATGAATAGGCTCGAAGTAGGAATAAACTAATTAATATCATTTTTGCTGCATTTGTCTTTTTCCAATCTTCTTCGAGAATGAAAAAGGCAGTTGCCCATAATTGCTCACCGTGCAAAGAAAATATACGGCCAGTCTAATGTCATACATGAACAGTTTATTGCTCATTCTATCACAAATTGATCAATACTAGGCAGGCTCCCTCTTTGGCTTGAAAGTAGTGAGTCTGCTATGCTTCACCATGGGAACGGTGGTGAAACAAAGGTCAGGTAAAATAGAAAAAATAGACTACAAAGTATCCAAACTCTCAACCTTTCGCACACTCTAGGAACTAAAACCGTTACAATTTAGCATTAGCCTATGCGTTTGTAAACAATTGCCATTTAGCCGAGCTCTGACAAAGACTAGGCTAGCACAATAATGAAATTGCTCTTACCGTTTTTACAGTACACCGAAGCATCTAAAAAAAATCACGAATGGTCCAACATGTGCATCAAATGCTTTTTCATTTTGAAAAGATGTGTCTGTCTGCCTGTCCCGGTGTTATTTTAAAGAAAAACGGGTCATGTCTCCATAGCTCTTCTCGATGAAGTGGCCACAAGTATGCGTGGCGGGTATAATGCTGAGTTCATAACCAAGTGGGAAGTGGGAATTTACCACCGATTGTTAGCTAGAGGACTCAGATGGATAAAACCAGTCTTGGCATGGACATTGCCATTGAGGACTCCACCATTTTAAAGTAGTCAACTGGGTGGAACTTCCTATGGGTGAAGGAAGGATCACATGATTCCATCCATGTCATCAGGAGGGATCAGCCAATGAATTATACTTGTGAGCAAACAGTCCATAACTGTAGGCATCAGGAAATCACTATCCTTGGCTTTATACTTGTTCAAATAACACACTCTAGATTGCAGTATGCACACTTTCAGTTTGTTTCATAGAAGTAGTAGAAGTAGAAAATTCACTACTTCAAATGGAGATGGCCTCAATGGCGCTGCCCCTACACTCACAAGCGCCATAATGGGACACATTAAACATTCTCTATGTTTACCATATAGGACTGGGGGAAATCTATTTGAACGGCCCCCTAACTGGTAATTACTAGTGGGAAACTAATGTATCAGCCTTGAGCTCCAAGTGAGAGGTGGGAATTTACTAGTGAAGTCGTAAATAACAGTTGGATGCATTCAGGTGGTTTGAACTAGTTTAGAAACACCTGATTGGCTGATGGCCAACAAGCCATAAATTAAAAGTACAACTATCAGGCTTGTAAACAAATGATAGTGTTCAAAAACCATATTAATAGATTGCTTTTAAAGAATAATATTTTGTAGTTGCATTTAACTGCCAAATATATATATATATATATATATATATTTTAAATGAGCATGGCCATATTTCTATTACAGGATATTGGATTACTGTCATTCATATTCCATTCACCCAGTTCAATGTAACATTGATTGGTTTAGGCTACTACATGATACATACAACATGACACACAAAGTTGCCCGATACCCATCATGCGGTTGCTACAACCTAGCCTACAAATAAAACTTTGATGCAGGTGCACAGGTCGAGAGACAAATTGAAGTATTCAAGCTGACAGACAGTGACACATGCATCTAGTGGATCTGGGGTGTAATCATTAGTCCAAACAGTTGCATTCCGCTTTGCAACTGAAACAAGAGTTTCTATTGAACAAATCCAGGTAGGTCCCTCCCGGTTTCGTTACGTTTGCTTCCGTTTAAGAAATGTTTTGCAACAGAATCGGCAGAATGATCACCCCCACACACAGTTCACTTTTATAGCAGCCACATACAGCATCTTCACTTTGCTTGTTGTATAATTCCTTCTCTCATCTACATGCTTTCCTCCTCTCACCTTTCCCCTTCGCTTGTGGACTTCAGTGAGCAACACAACAGCTCTCTGTAACCAGGCGAAAAAAACTTTCCAAACCAAACTTCATACCATAACCTCTAAGCAAACAGATGTTTTGGTTTTGTGTGTATTGTTTTGAATTGTCCGGTATTACTGCACTGTTGGAGCTAGAAACATAAGCATTTTGCTGCACCTGCGATAAGATCTGCAAAATACTGTATGTGTATGCGACCACATAGCCGTGGGAAGTAGGGGTGCTGAGGGTGCTGCAGCACCCCCGGGAGAAAAAAAAAAAAATCACAAAAAAAATATTTAATATAAAACATTTAATAAAAAATCTAAATTCTCCCCATCAAATTATTGCACTAGGGCCATATTACTCCTGTTTGAGCGGAAAAAATACACGTCAGCAGAACGAGGAGAAGAATACCCTCCCCTCAGCACCCCCACCCCAAAACATCTTCCTGCGGCCATGCGTGACCAATGAAATGTTATTTGATTTTGAACCGCTACACAGCTTACATCGTTGTCACCATATTTGTAAGGAACGACGCTGGAGTCGAGGAGCAGGTACGGGGAATCAACATTTAATCGGAACAGACATGAAAACAGGACAGGAACAGCGTCAGAACCGGGTAAAACACAAACGTAAGACAATTAATGCAGCAGCGGGGAACAGAGCTGGGGAACTGACAAATATAGGGGAGGTATTAAACAGGGGATTGAGTCCAGGTGAGTACAATAATTTGCTGATGCGCGTGACAAGGGAAGGCAGGTGTGTGTAATGATGGTGGCAGGAGTACGTAATGCAGGGTAGCCTGGCGCCCCCGAGCGCCAGGGGGGGGAAGAGCGGGAGCAGGCGTGACAGTACCCCCCCCAGGAGCGCCACCCGGCATCCCACCGGACAAGCCGGCTGGGCGTAAAAACCCTACGAACTGGGAGAGGCATGCGAGCCTGGCGAGCCGGCTGAGGCGTAGGAGCCAAGACGATCCGGCTGAGGCGTAGGAGCCTGACGAGCCAGATGGGCGTAAAAACCTGACGATCTGGCTGAGGCCTGACGTGGGATGGGCGCCTTCCGAGCCAACCGGGGCAAGGAAACCTCTCGAGCTGGCTAGGGCATGGAAGCCCGACGATCCAGCTAAGGCACCCCCGGTTCCATCGGCGGCAGCCCCCGGACCCGACGTTACACAGAATTACTGTGTAAGTCTATGGAAGGGGTGAGAACTATGAGCGTCCTAGGTTTTGTATTGAAGTCAATGTACCCAGAGGAGGATGGAAAATAGCTGTCCTCCGGCAACACCATGGTGCTACTGTAACAGTATAACTTTAAACCGTCCCCTCGCCCCAACGCGGGCGCGAACCAGGGACCCTCTGCACACATCAACAACGGTCGCCCACGAAGCATCGTTACCCATCGCTCCACAAAAGCCGCGGCCCTTGCAGAGCAAGGTGCAACACTACTTCTAGGTTTCAGAGCAAGTGACGTAACTGATTGAAACGCTAGTAGCGCGTACCCGCTAACTAGCTAGCCATTTCACATCCGTTACACTACCATAGAGGGTGCTGTTGAGGCTACTGTAGACCTTCATTGCAAAACAGTGTGTTTTAATCAGTTACTTGGTGACGTGAATAGAATTCACCCATAGGAAAGCCAAACAATTCGACTGCTTAAAAATTGTGGAAGCCCTCAATGGCAATGTCCATGCCAAAAGAGGTTTATCCATCTAGAGTCCTCTATCTAACTCTATGGTGGTAAATTCCCACTTGGTTATAAACGCAGCATAAATCTCACTTCTTCTGTGGGCTAATAGTGCTAGACTGAGTATTGGTTCTGAACAATCGAGGCTGGCACTCAGCGGTACCGAAAGCGAGGCTACGTTAGACGTTACCTGTGTGAAGTTAGCCACAATAACGATGAGTGGAATTAGCGGTTTGCTTTCCAAATAAAAGTCCCTCAATTGAAAGTGATGCAAACGGATACAAATAGTGGAAACATGCCATATTTGGACAAGATAATGGTTAGGATATTGTTATATAAATTCAACAAAAGACAATAATTTGTTAAGTTTTTGTACACAAAAAAAGTACAAATCACACTGTGGGTAAATTAGACTTCAGAATTGCGTTTGGTGCATACTTACATGCACTGTACAGCCTTACCTATGGGTCTTGAGTCCATAAAATGGCATATCAGCCAACTCAGTGACACAGATTACAATACTGAAGAATTTACACAAATATTAGCGTCGTAGCTCATATTTGGGAACTTTAACTGTGGGAAATCACCTCTTTATTTATTTTGGGCTCCAGAGTGACACAGGGGTCTAAGACACTGCATCTCAGTGTAAGAGGTGTCACTGCAGTACCTGGTTCGAATCCAGACTGCATCACATCCGGCCGTGATTGGGAGTCCCATAGGGTGGCGCACAATTGGCCCAGCCTCGTCCGGGTTTGGCCGGTGTAGGCCGTCATTGTAAATAAGAATTTGTTTAACTTGCCTAGTTAAATAAAGGTTCCATTTAGCCTATTGTTCACATTAACATACATATTGCAAGGTTTACATTAAGCTCACCAGTAAACCTACTAATAGAGGTCATAAAAATTGTTAAAAGGTTTAAAAACAATACTAATAGTGCAAAATGTTGACAGTTTATGAAGATACTCCAAACTGTTTGAAATGTTTAAATCCATCAAATATTGACTAAATTATAGCCCATAAAACATTTTACTGGCACGGAAAAATATGGTGTTCAGGGATTTTGGTGAAAATTCTGGTACTCAATTTGTCAAATGTCTTTTTTATTTTTTCGAATGCACTCATATATACATTTTCTGATGGTATCAGGTATTTATTTTATATTTTGTGATATAATAATCTTTATTTTATGTGCCTTGTTTGCATAAATACAATGGTGTATTTGCATATATAAATATCAACATAAATGGGTGGAATAGGGCTGAAACCACAAAAACTTCCTCTGACTAGACTTACTTACACTCACCTGCACTGATAGGAATTAATGAGGCAATCTGTTGTCACATTCCGTTGCATAATTCAATAAGTGTGTCAATAGCAGGGCTGTGTTCAGTATGTTTTAACATTCTGGAAAGTTTAATTGAAACGGTGCTGTACTGAACGACCAGTTAAAAAACAGGGAGGGGTTGGGTTGAGGAATGCTGTCAGCATGGCCACTGCCCTTTAAATACGTCACTCAATTATTCAAGCTACACCTCACCACACCCACCAAATGGGAGCAAACGTACCGCAGTCTGTTCAAGAACGTTTTGGGGAAACGTGTCGTTCTGTACAAACCGTTCCACAACGGAGCAAACCACTTAGCTCTAGATTACACCTGTACTTTGTTTGCAAAATCAGACATAATATCACTATAATCTGTGTTCCATTTCCCAGAAATTGCTTTCATTTCTTCGCATCTAATTTGAAAACATTTAAACTGTAGCAAATTACTTTTCAATTCCACACAAAAAAAACACCCAACAAAACAAATGTATCTTTCCTGTGGTGTAAGTGTCGAGATGTGTTAAATTCCTTACAAAGCTTTAGCGTTCTTATAGATCCAACAGAAAGACAATGTTGAGTAGATTTTGCAGTCCTCAAACACAGGAAATAGATTGCTGAAAAAGACAGATCCTCAGGTGGGTGTGCATGCGTGTTTCTACTACCATGTTGAACATTCATATTGCAATGTATAGGGTTACCTGTGGATCTTTGGTCAATTAAATGGTGTATCAGCCTACTCAGTGACACCCACAGAACGCAACTCTGAAAAGGTTTCACAAATATTAGCGACGTACACACAAATACTCACTGAGAAGGCTGATACCCCATTTCATGGACCCAAGATCCATAGGTAATGTTGCACATTGCAATATTAATGTCAATATGCACAATAGGCTGAACAGTGAGGTAGGTGATTTCCCACAAAGTTCCCTAATATGAGCTATGACACTGATATTTGTGTAAACTCTTCACAGTTGTCTTCTGTGGGTATCACTGAGTAGGCTGATAACCTTGGAACTTGGGTCCTTGAAATGGGGTAAGGCTGTGTTTTGCAGTGTTTAGCATTATCTAGCGTATAGTCCAAATGTGGCATAATTTCACTATTTGTTTCAGTTTCCATCACTTTCACTGAATTACTTTTATTTTTAAGGCGAACCACAAATTCCACTATTGTGGCTCACCGTTATTGTGCCTAGCTTCACATAAGTACCACAACCGTGTTCGTGTTCGTTTGCTCCTTCCATGTAGTGACAAGAAACCCACACCTGAAAATTCCTGCCCTGCATTTCGGTTTGGGCCCCTTATAGCCTACATAGTTATTGCTTGAGGCCTGAACACTCACAGCCACGTTTACATGCACACCAATATCAGAATACTTGAGTAATAGTAATGGCCGTTATTATTCGAGGTACTGAAGTATTCAAATCAAATTTGATTGGTCACATACACATGGTTAGCAGATGTTAATGCGAGGGTAGCGAAATGCATGTGCTTCTAGTTCCGACCGTGCAGTAATATCTAACAAGTAATCTAACAATTTCACAACAACTACCTTATACACACAAGTGTAAAGGAATAAATAAGAATATGTACACATAAATATATGAATGAGCGATGGCCGAACAACATAGGTAGGATGCAGTATGGTATAGAGTACAGTATATACATATGATATGAGTAATGTAGGGTATGTAAACATTATATAAAGTGGCATTGTTTAAAGTGACTAGTGATACATTTATTACATCCAATTTTATATTAATAAAGTGGCTAGAGATTTAAGTCAGTATGTTGGCAGCAGGCACTCAATGTTAGTGATGGCTGTTTAACAGTCTGATGGCCTTGAGATATAAGCTCTTTTTCAGTCTCTCTGTCCCAGCTTTGATGCACCTGTACTGACCTTGCCATCTGGATGATAGCAGGGTGAACAGGCAGTGGCTCGGGTGGTTGTTGTCCTTGATGATCTTTTTGGCCTTCCTGTGACATCGGGTGGTGTAGGTGTCCTGGAGGGCAGGTAGTTTGCCCCCGGTGAAGCGTTGTGCAGACCTCACTACCCTCTGGAGAGCCTTGCGGTTGTGGGCGGAGCAGTTGCTGTACCAGGCGGTGATACAGCCCGACAGGATGCTCTCGATTGTGCATCTGTAAAAGTTTCGTGTTTTTGGTGACAAGCCAAATTTCTTCAGCCTCCTGAGGTTGAAGAGGTGCTGTTGCGCCTTCTTCACCACGCTGTCTGTGTGGGTGGACCATTTCAATTTGTCCGTGATGTGTACGCCGAGGAACTTAAAACTTTCCACCTTCTCCACTACCGTCCCGTCGATGTGGATAGGGCGGTGCTCCCTCTGCTGTTTCCTGAAGTCCACGATCATTTCCTTTGTTTTGTTGACGTTGAGTGTGAGGTTGTTTTCCTGACACCACACTCCGAGGGCCCTCACCTCCTCCCTGTAGGCCATTTCGTCATTGTTGATAATCAAGCCTACCACTGTAGTGTCGTCTGCAAACTTGATGATTGAGTTGGAGGCGTGCATGGCCACGCAGTCATGGGTGAACAGGGAGTACAGGAGAGGGCTGAGAACGCACCCTTGTGGGGCCCCAGTGTTGAGGATCAGTGGGGTGGAGATGTTGTTTCCTACCCTCACCACCTGGGGGTGGCCCGTCAGAAAGTCCAGGACCCAGTTGCACAGAGCGGGGTCGAGACCCAGGGTCTTGAGCTTAATGACGAGTTTGGAGGGCACTATGGTGTTAAATGCTGAGCTGTAGTCGATGAACAGCATTCTTACATAGGTATTCCTCTTGTCCAGATGCAGTTGACACATTAACATCATATCCCATTTACAATAATCAGAAAAGGCTTGTATCGTCTCCCGGGTGGCGCAGTGGTCTAGCTGTGCACCAGAGATTCTGGGTTCGAGTCCAGGCTCTGTGGCAGCCGGCCGCGACCGGGAGGCCCATGGGGCGGCGCACAATTGGCCCAGCGTCGTCCGGGTTAGGGAGGGTTTGGCTGGCAGGGATATCCTCGTCTCATCACACACTAGCGACTCCTGTGGCGGGCCGGGCGCAGTGCACGCTGACCAGGTCGCCAGGTGTACGGTGTTTCCTCTGACACATTGGTGCGGCTGGCTTCCGGGTTGGATGGGCATTGTGTCAAGAAGCAGTGCGGCTTGGTTGGGTTGTGTTTCGGGGGGGAGCATGGCTCTCAACCTTCGACTCTCGAGTCCGTACGGGAGTTGCAGCGATGAGACAAGACTGTAACTACTACCAATTGGATACCACAAAATTGGGGAGAAAAAAAAGAGGTAAAAAAAAAGAAGAAAAAGCTTGTATCCTGTTTATGAAAACCCCGGATAAAATGTCTGGGATATGCTGATCTTAGATATTGGCTAACTGTGGCATGTAAACATATTATCCTGTTTACTGTTGTTTTTCTGGTCTGTGCAAGCTGTTTCGCATATCATGGGTGTTGTGTGATGATGTCACCTGTCAAACAAATCACTTTAAAAAAAGTAGGCTACCTGATCAGTTCGATCCACTATAATTCCATCATAGTTTATGTTGCTGATACTCTGTACTGGACCATATAGCCGGGCTACTTTCACCCCTAATTTAGACAACGTTCTGCTTATTATTTCCAACATTTGGTAGGTCATTTGTTTGTCAGCTATAGTTTGATACATGCAGCTTCTCTTCTGTCATAACTTGTTGTCCCAGAAGATTAAATATACTATTTCTCACCATGACAATGTCTTACATTGATAGAATTAATGCATAAGTAATCTATTTAACACATGCTAAATTTGTCTTTTTCTTTTAGGGACCAGGGAGAAAACGCAATAACTCTAAAACAGTGGAAAGATTTGTTTTTTGCAAAATGTCGTCAATTTCACCAGTTTTAAGTAAATGAAAAGCGAGAAAACATGAAACACGTTTCTGATAAGACTTCAGTTCGTCATGGGTGCACATTTTATGTGGTTGAAATGATGTCTGCTTGCAAAGATAACACATTACACAAGCATTTGCATTTTTTCAAGAGATGCTGAAATAAATCAATAATATTTCTCCACTCTCGTTCCCAAGACAAAATTATAATTTGTTTTGTCATTTTACTGCAAGAAATGCATAATTCTGCATGAGTTAATATATTAGAGCGTTATAGATCTACAGTCAGTGTCCAGATTTCAATTACTATTCCATTTAACCCATATTAATTTAAATGAGGAATATTCTGTTTATTCATGGTGCAGGGATACACGTGAGCGGGATATCAAAGGTGCATGTAAACAATTTCTCCCGAATAGGACCTTAAGCTGGATAATAGCTACTATCCGGAATACTGTGCGATTGTAAACGTGATTGAGAACACCCCAAGGGTTCTATAAAGCCCACTAGCGGCTGCCCAGGCTATCCCCAGTGAGAAAAAAATTGTAGCCTAGACTATATGGAGCAGTGTTGCCAACTTAGCAACTTTGTCGCTATATTTAGCGAGGAGTTTAGGCTGCATTTCGCAGTCACCAAGTCCAGTGAACACTGCTACATGGCTGAGGTTTTATACTCCATGTACAGTGATCCTCAAAACATATTGTATCTGACTTTTTTGAAGCCAGTGCTGGGTGAGGTACAGTTGGCCATCAAGGCTTTTGAGGGAGAGCAAGTAGATCCTCTTAAGCTACTTGACAGCTTGGTTAGCCTGATCAAGTCTGTGAGCAGCAGGGTGCTGAATCCACTGGCAAATGTTGATGTACTCAAAGGGCCAATAGATGGATACATCAGTCCCAAACCGTACCTTGGTTACCTTTTTGAATCAAAGGCAGCTGAGCTCCACCTTGCGCCTGAGGATGAAAACAATGTCCGAAAGCGGTGTGTAGCCTTCACCATCTCCCTCACTAATGAGTTGACGGTGAGACTGCCGGACAACATCGAAGCATTGCAGTACATGTCAGTTTTCAATGTGGAGAAAACTCTAAAGCACAATAAGAGCCCTGGAGAAATAGAAAAAATAGCCAAGTTCCTTGGCTACTCCCCTGCAGAGATAGACAAGATTGTCCAGCAATGGCGTGCCATCCATCTTAGTAAATGGAATGAGACAAAAAAACACTGGGCTTCTGGAGTGAGATTTGGAAGTTCAGGAATGCAGCTGATATCAACCCGTTTCAAGAACTTGCCATGGCTGCTGTGTCTATGTTGTCCTCGCCACACTCGAATGCTGAAGTCGAGAGAGTATTCAGCCAGATGAGTGTGGTAAAAAGCTAACTTAGAAATCGGATGTCCTTGCAGACCCTTAACTCCATCCTGTACATTCGATATGGACTGAAGCTGTCTGGTGAGACTTGCTATGAGCACCAGCTGCCTGATAATGTTATGCATTTTTGGCACATCAGCTGCTTACTCATTTAAGTCAGCTCCCTCAGTTGCTGAACCTGCCATAGAGAGCCTTGACCAAAATGACGATGACCCACTCTTTCTGTGAGCCAGCACAGCCTTTGTGTGTGTGTGTGGAGGGGGTTCTGAGAGGGGGTTCTGAGAGAAAAAAAACAATTAACCTGAATTAGAGCCAACCTAGTTACCATAATTCTCACACATTGCCATTGACAGTTTTTTATATTGTCTCTTTTTGGTCCATTTAGATTGTTAATGTAGATTGTATACAAAAAAAATTAATGGTTAAAAAATGTCATGTTTTACTGTGACTTGTTGTAGGCTCCTAAGTGGACGGTAAGGTTAAAACCAAACCAAATTAAATATTTTTTTTTATTAAAAACGAAGTAACTCCGCTAGAGTGTCTCTTTTGGGTCACTTTTGCCGGTCCCAAGCCCGGATAAAGGAGGAGGGTTGCAATTGTGACATAAAAAAAAACCAAGAATCGACAGAAGAAAGTTCATTTGTAGTTCTAACTATATTTAACGTGTTATTTACTCACTTTTTTGTCTCTCCCACGATGTTATTCCTCTCTCCTACAGCATCCATCACAATTACATGCACATGGCCAATTATGTAAATTTGGCGATTACGTCATTTAGCGACTTTTAGGACAGCCAATAACTACTTTCCTTACTGAGGAGTAGGCAACACTGAGAGAAGACGGGAAACCAACGACGAAACGGTTGTAGCCTACATTTTGGTAAGTTCATTCTATACGATGTGTTATTATAGTTTCAATATGTAAATAAAAGTTGAGTTTGAGTGGTGCCTATATTGTATTTGGTTTAAGTAGAAACTAGGGTAGCTCAAATGTGTGAACTAGATTTGATCGAGAGTCGCTGAATAACGGCATTTGGTTAATCATTTCGGAGTGGACATTTTTTGTAATTTTTCTCGGTGAGTTTACAATATTTCATTGTAAATGTATATTGCCACGGTTCCGAGGCACAGGGTATTAGGTACAGAGCGTGCTCTTGAATTGTGAACGAATTCTAGAATAGCCTAGCTACTCTACTGTGTCATCGCATGTTAACGTAAAAGGTAACGTTAAGCAATTAACTGTTACGGCTATGCCGGTCACTGACTCGCTAGAATATGTCAAGGTGTGAAATGTTACAATATTCTGATGTAAATGTATCAGATGAAGACTGTCATTAAATGTTCCTGTTTAAACTGCTAAGTCATTGTTGTCTTTTATATAACGGGTGGGTCTAATGCTGATTGGTTTAAACTGCATGCCATCCGGTGTCTATTGCACAAATTACCACCAGCTAAATATGTCGTTAAAATGCCTAATTACTCTGTTCCATCTGACTGCGCAATCCACTGTCTCATTAGCCCAGACAGGGAATTTATAAACTTGTTCGCCACAATTTAAAAAGCATCTAGACATTATCTCACATTTCTTTTAGACTAACATTTTGTTTTCAACAGCAGAGATTTGTATAAACTTTGTCTCGCCGACATTTGTAACATTGTTTCAATATTCAAATTCGATCTCGATTCTGTCCCATATTAATGAATCTGTCGGGATGAGACGGGCAGGTATCGAAATCATGAATTAGCATAATTGTTATGAATATATATTACATTACACAAAGAACTATCAATAGAAAACAGGTCTAATGAAAGTAGTGCAGCTAGTTTGAAGTGATTGTGTTAGGCTAGCGCCTCTGAACGAAAGTGTCCTGACGAGAACTAATTTTCTATGCAAGGTAAAGTCGCCCATCAATAGCTCATTGTTATGGATTTATCCAAATAAATGTGTTATGATTTGTATGCATTTATTTATAAAGGTTTTTTGTTATCAGCCCTATTGGCGTAGGCCAATATTTTATTTTCACTCCATATTTGTATATACAAAACATTAAGAACACCTGCTCTTTCCATGACATTGACTGACAAGGTGAATCCAGGTGAAAGCGATGATCCCTTATTGATGTCACTTGTTAAATCAGCTTCAATCAGTGTAGTTGAAGGGGTGGAGACAGGTTAAAGAAAGATTGTTTAGCCTTTGAGACTTGGATTGTGTATGGGGGGTGCAACTCAATAGTGTGAATGTGTTCTTAATGTTTTTGTGTACACAGTGTAATTGGTTATTTCTAAGAGTACTTTGACTCTCGTAGGGAGTATTTCTTGATCTTACATTTCTTTCATACCAGAAATGTTTTAAAGTTTTCATTACCATTTCACCCCTATCGTCATAGCCTACAGACAATGGGCAGCCAGGTATCAGTAGACAATGTTCATGTTGTGGTGGTTGGCGGGGGTTTCGGTGGCACCGCCGCTGCACAACAGCTCAAATCCAGGGGGATACCATTCACCCTTATTGACCTCCGTGACGCCTTTCATCACAATGTGGCTGCCCTCCGTGCTTCTGTTCAGAGTGGTGAGAACCTTTGACCCATTGGAAATTGTAACATCACTGGAAAAACACTGAAATAACAATTCTCACTTAAAGAACCTTTGACATATTTAGTTACTTTCTCACAGGCTTTGCCCAGCAGACCTTCATCCCATATTTTAAGACATTTGGAGAGAATTTCCTTCAGGGGCGAGTCGTACGGGTGGACCCAGTGTCACAGACTGTAGCGTTGGATGGAGGAAAGGTACAGTAGACTATATGAGCATGCTGGGGTTTATTATGTAATGTCGCTTTCTCTAGTCAGTTAAGCTCTAGCCTGCTGAATATTAACTCGGCTTTGTATTCTTGGTCTACTCTCCGTACTTAGGCATATGCAGTGGTGTGTTGTCCAAAGCAGACAGCTTCTGACAGGCTGGAGACGTGACAGTTTGTTCCTGTAATTTGACTGTGTCATTGATGTCTTACACCACAGGAAGTTCATTACTCACACCTTATACTGTGCACTGGCACAGACGGCCCTTTCCCGGGGAAGTACAACATGGTGGCCTCGTATCAGACAGCCATCCAGAAGTATGAGGACATTGTGAAGGAGGTACGTTTTCATGGAAGTGCATTCCCAGGGCTGGTTTGTTGGTGCAGACTTAATGTTCATGTTTGATCTACACAGAACAAAATATAAATGCAACAATTGCAATTATTTTAGTTATAGTTAATATAAGGAAATCAGTCAATTGAAATAAATTCATTAGGCCCTAATCATAGGATTTCACATGACTGGGAATACAGATATGCATCTGTTGGTCAAAGATACCTTACAAAAAAAGGTAGAGGTGTGGATCAGAAAAACATCCCAAACATGCTCAATGGGTGACATGTCTGAGTATACAGACCATGGAAGAACTGGGTCATTTTCAGCTTCCAGGAATTGTGTACAGATCCTTACATTATCATGCTGAAACATGAGGTGATGGCGGTGGATGAACGACGAGCTTCCCTGAGACTGTTTCTGACAGTTTGTGCAGAAATTCTTCGTTGTGCAAACTCAGTTTCATCAGCTGTACGGGTGGCTGGTCTCAGACGACCCTGCAGGTGAAGAAGCCGGATGTGGAGGTTCTGGACTGGCGTGGTTACACTTCGTCTGTGGTTGTGAGGCCAGTTGGACGTACTGCCAAATTCTCTAAAATTACGTTAGAGGTAGGGCTGGGTGACATCAAAATCATTTGAATTAATGTTTTTGCTCGATATTCCAAATGCCTATCGCAAGAATATAGGTTTTGATATTTTTTGTTTTTGAGTGTATACGTCTGCTTATTCTCATGTCTCTTTCGCTCTTATGTGTTGTGCACCTCCACATTTACACCAGAGACCTGTATATAATGAAGAGATGCATGTCTCCACCCTAACAATGGGGTGAGTTGTCCCAAAGGCGTGAAGGCAGGCGACAAGCTTAGGTCCAAAATAAGCCCATAGAAATGCTTTGGACTTATTTTGGACAGATTTTAGTGAGTGAAACCTCTCGCTTCGCCTCTTTCTCTATGGTTTACACATACCAAGCCCCTACTTCTTACGCCAACAAAGTTTAGAGATCACATCTTCCTCACTGACAGAGGTTTCAACTTGCTGTTTGTATTTGAGGTTTGGTCCAACAATTTGTCATATGGACACAAACAAATTGAGACATTATTTTATTTAAATACTTGGTTCGAGCCCTGAATGCTGATTGGCTGATAGCCATGGTATATCAGACCGTATACCACGGGTATGACAAAACATTTATTTTTACTGCTCTAATTATGTTGGTAGCCAGTTTATAATAGCCATAAGGCACCTCTGGGGTTTGGGATATATGGCCAATATGCCACGGCTAAGGGCTGTGTCCAGGCAGTCCGCGTTGCGTTGTGCATAAGAACAGCCCTTACCCGTAGTATATTGGCCATATACCACACCCCCTTGTGCCTTATTGCTTCAGTAGTAGAGGAGAAGTTCACTTTTCTAACAATACCCTTTTTATATCTCTACCACTCAAATTGCAAGCAGAGCAGACACCACTAAAATGAGAGTATCAATGAACATTGTTTCTGGAAAATGAACACTCAGTTTGTCGCGTGTGGCATTGGGGTACCACTAGCAGCATTTTAGCCAAATACTATAATACTAGCTGGCTAGTCTGTTTTGTAAATAAGCATGAACACAATTATAAACTCAACAAAAAAGAAACGTTATTTTTTTGCATGTGTAAATTTGTATGAACAAAACAAGTTTCAACAACTGAGACAAACTGAACAAGTTCCATAGACATGTGACTAACATAAATGGAATAATGTGTCCCTGAACAAAGGGGGGGTCAAAATCACAAGTAACAGTCAGTATCTGGTGTGGCCACCAGCTGCATTAAGTACTGCAGTGCATCTCCTCATGGACTGCACCATATTTGCCAGTTCTTGCTGTGAGATGTTACCCCACTCTTCCACCAAGGCACCTGCAAGTTCCTGGACATTTCTGGGGGGGAATGGCCCTAGCCCTCACCCTTTGATCCAACAGGTCCTAGACGTGCTCAATGGGATTGAGATCCAGGCTCTTCGCTGGCCATGGCAGAACACTGACATTCCTGTCTAGAGTCAGCATGCCAATTGCATGCTCCCTCAACTTGAGACATCTGTGGCATTGTGTTGTGACAACTGCACAAGGTGCACCTGTGTAATCATGCTGTTTAATCAGCTTCTTGATATGCAACACCTGTCAGATGGATGGTTTATCTTGGTAAAGGAGAAATGCTCACTAACGGGGATGTAAACAAATTTGTGCACAAAATGAGAGAAATAAGTGTTTTGTGTATATGGAACATTTCAGGAATCTTTTTTCAGCTCATGAAACATCGGACCAACCCTTTACATGTTGCATTTATATTTTTGTTCAGTGTATTTTAATACATTTGACAATTTTTGTACCCACATTAATGTGTTTTTATGAAAATATTAGTAAATGACAGGTGTTTGATTTCTCCCTGCTGTTGGTCAGGTCCAGGCCGCAGGTTCAGTTCTTGTGGTAGGTGGTGGATCCACAGGTGTAGAGATGGCTGCAGAGATCAAAACAGAATATCCAGACAAGAAGGTAATAATATCCTACATCCCTTTGTTATTAACACCTCTTAGAGACTTGTGGTTAGAGCACAACTAATGGAGCTTGCCCTTCATTCTCAAACACCCCCGTGTTTCCAGGTGATCCTGATCCATTCCCATGTTGGCCTAGCCGACCCAGAGCTGCTGCCCAGTGTCAGACAACAGGCTAAGGAGGTGCTGCTGGAGAAAGGGGTGGAGCTGCTACTGGGTAAGAGGTTATGTCTGGCTGAGGAAATCACCAGTCAGAGTGAAAATGCAGTTTTGATTATGTCATGTTCAGCAGACAGAGAATGTCCAAGAGCTCATGTGTGTGCAGAGGGTGATTGCCTCCCTTCCTCATTATTGGATATGGAATTAGGTTGTCTTGTGACTGGCACAAACAGTAAATGCCTAGATAACATTTCTTTGATCATCTGTTTTATGCTAAACACTTTATAATTATAATCTCAGTGCAATTCACCTGCTGTTATGTAATTTAACTTATCTTTCACACTGTGGCCTCACCTTTCCATCTGACTCTAGGGCAGAAAGTTTCTAACCTGTCTGTACTGGAGCTCAATGTGACCGACAAGAACATGGTTATCATGACAGACAAGGATACAGAGATCACTGCAGACCTCGTCATCTGCTGCACAGGCATGAAGATTAACTCTGATGCCTATAGCTCCACCCTGAGTGAGTTGTCTTTCTTGTCCACTAGGTGGAGGTTTTATGCCATCTGAGTCCAAGGCAGCCCAGAAATTCAAGAAGTACTGCTCAAAGTGCTGTTGATAAAACTACTACAGGAGAGTTCAAAATATGTTAAACAGTTTTGCTGGATATATAAAAAGTTTCAATCACCTGAATTCCTGTGAAAGATGGCTGGTTAGAGAAACCTCATATGATGAACTTGCATATTAAATTCACCATCCACATATGCTCTTTCCATGACATAGATGACCAGGTGAAAGCAAAATTCCCTTAGTGATGACTTATTAAATCCACTTCAATCAGTGAAGATGAAGGGGAGGAGACAGGTTAAAGAAGGATTTTTAAGCCTTGAGACAATTTAGACATGGATGTGTGTGCCATTCAAAGGGTGAATGGGCAAGACCAGATTTAAGTGCCTTTCAACAGGGTATGGTAGTAGGTGCCAGGTACACCGGTTTGTGTCAAGAACAGCAATGCTGCTGTTTTTTTTTTTTACACAACAGTTTCTTGTGTATCAAGAATGGTCCAGTACCCAAAGGAAAGCCAACCAACTTTACACAACTCAATATTAGGAAGGTGACCAGACTGCATGCGCCATCGCACGCATGTAGATTTTTTTGTCCACACACCAGATGCGATCAGGACACGCAGATTGAAATACCAAATAAACTCTGAACCAACCATATTCATTTGGGGACAGGTCGAAAAGCAATAAACATTTATGGCAATTTAGCTAGCTTGCTGTTGCTAGATAATTTGTCCTGGGATATAAACATTGGGTTGTTATTTTACCTGAAATGCACAAAGTCCTCTACTCTGACAATTAATCCACAGATAAAAGGGTAAAAAAATATATTGTAATTTCTCCTCCTTCAGGCTTCTTCTTTTGACTTTATATGACGGTTGGCAACCAACTTTAAGGTACATTACCACTACTGACTGGAGTGTGGACCTCAGTTCATCTTTCAATCACCCATGTGGGTATATGCTCCTACAAACCAATGAGGAGATGGGAGAGGTGGGACTTGCAGCGCGTCACAAATAGAAGAAATGTCTATTGTAGCGCCTGGCTACGCAAATGACGCAAGCAGAGTGTTCAGCATGTTAGTACACAATGTACAGTAGTCTAAACACTATCTACATGCATTTACTGAAGTTTCGCTGTTTATATTTCAGATGGATGCCTAGCAGAGAATGGGTCCCTGAAAGTGAATGTGCACCTGCAGGTGGAGGGCTATGACAATGTGTACGCTGTTGGGGACTGTGCTAATGTTAACGAGCCTAAGATGGCGTATCATGCAGGTCTCCACGCTGGGGTTGCTGTTACCAACATCACCAACAGTCTGATGGGGAAACCCCTGGAATCTTATCACCCAGGTAATTGAGACTGTCTCCAATCTCCTGTAAACCCTACTTCTGTTATTGTTTTGACCTTAATCTCTGACTATAGAACATTCTATCATGGGTATATGTCCACATGTTTTCCTGACAGGGAGTGTGACCATGTTGTTAGCCATGGGACATAATGATGGAGTGGGCCAGTTCAATGGGCTGAGGCTTCCCCGTTGCCTTGTAACCCAGGGCAAGAGCAAGAACCTACTGCTGTGGAAAAGCTGGAAGGAAATGGGTCAGAAAGCTCCTTAACGTGTGCCATACAGAACATTGTGGGGCGAAGACATGAGTGTGCCGGCACAGCCTTGACAGAGTGCCTTACTCAGGTGACAGCTTGCAGAAGTTTTGGCGTTCTGACATGACTATTGATATGAGACCATATATTTGTAAAATATTTATACGCAAGGTGATGCAAACTTTGTACAATGTCCATTTTTGCCAATGAATGTTAACGTATGCCTTAATAAAAAATAAATCTGAATTTTATGGTTAAATGTATTTCTGTAATTTGATACAATTTAAAGAGCAACTGAGCTGAACTCGTTTTTCTGCTGCTCATTTTGAAAAACAAGATTTGAGTCTTGGGTGTGGTTCGATGTGGGTGTGTTATGTTTGTTTTATCGTACCCCGAAAGTTACTGTTTGTCCCTTTTGACGATAGCAACAACAGCCACTACAATGTCCTCAATGGTCAGAAAAATGTATCAAATCTAATTCACATTTATGCAGAAGAGATCTTAGTAGTTTAATTTTACATCTAGCTTAGGTGTTTGGTCCAGTATTTCAAGTAAAAAAATGTGAATGGAAAAACTAGTCTGCACTGCAGACCGTATTGAGTCAGCTGCAGGCTGGCCTGGCTCAGGACTGGTTTCTGAGAACATGTCTACAACTTCATCAGCAAGCTGTTAGACTATCGTAAATAAACCATAAGCTGCGACACTTTTTTAAATCAGTGCCCAAAATCGCTAACTAGGTAAGTTCCATCTCTGTTTGTCAATGAAGCTAGTAACGTTAGTAGCTAGCAGGCAGATTGAGGAGGCAAGCCATGTTAGTTAAATCAACTTAGCAAGTCACTGGCGACATATGCTTGGGTGCAGTTTTTATTTGACAATGTTCTCACAATCTATTACCAGAGTGTGTCTGTCTGGCAATGTTTCATAGTGAATCAAAAGAATCATCACGCACTCCCAGAAGCTTGGCACGCAAATTCATACAAAGATGTGTAATGGGTACGCACTCAAATTTCGCAAAATGCTAAACTTTATTTTTTGTGCGAATCCATTACACATGTTTTTATAGCAACTCATGTTACAAAACGGGTCACGGTGGGACACAAGATACCTGCTAATGAGTTCTTGAAATGTGGAATTTTGACAAGTGGCAGTTGGGATGCAAGGGCACATTGTCTCAATTCTCATTTTTGCCCAAAACAGTGGCAGACTGAAGTGATCACTATCAATCACATCAGCAAGTGACCACTCAATTAAGGGCTTAGGGGCCAAGTGTTTCAACATAACATTGTTGACGTGTTGTCTTATATAAAATAAAAGTCTGAACCATTATGCAGCACCTTGGACTATCTCACTGTTTGCTGCTATGATTTGATAGAGCGCAAATCACCGCAGCTGTTTCTCTGTGCATGACAATTCTACCCAGGCAATAGAATCCCGTGTTAGTGGGCAAGTGGGAATGATTGTAACCCAACGCTCATGTAAGTCGTGACAACCTTAGTTACACCTCACAGAACTCAGTTTTGGAATATACTTACTTTAGAACCAAAATTATTCTTACACTTTGGTCAATTTTGGCACTAGAATAAATGTTTGACTAATATCGATGCCACAGGCCATTTTCACCCGGAGAAGTTGGTTTTTGCTTATAGTTGCCCTTTTAAAACGTTGGTTGTGTAAATGTCTTGGAGAAAGGGCGAGTTCCAGAGCAACTAGGTAAAACACCTGCGCAGTTGGCCCTCCCTCACATGCTGCCTGCCTCACCTGGGACAACTTTTAGAGATCCCTGTTTTTCTACAGTCTAGACTAAAATAGCCTCGAGGCAGTTGACAACCAAAGCAACCATTACTACAGTTGTTTAACATAGCAGTCAACCTACAGTATTGGCTGTAGGCTCAACATTTTTAAAGGTCCAATGCAGCCGTTTGTATCTCATTTCTGGGTAACAATTAAGTACCTTCATGTGATTGTTTTCAATTAAAATGGTCAACAACAAAACAATTGCTTCTTGGCAAAGAGCAATTTTGCTGGAAGTGGTCTCAGTGGGGAGGGGAAAACTGAAAACGAACTGTTATTGACAGAGGTTTGGAACTCTTTCTTATTGGTCTATTCATTAATTTACCACCTGGTGTTGCCACCAGGTAAGCCAAAACTCCATCCCACCAAAACCGGTTGAAATTTCAAGCGGTCTTTTCAAAAAGCTCTTTGGGCATGTGCACAGATGGGGTCTAGCTGTGCAGAGCACATTTCCCTTTGCCCTTCCAGTCTCCAAAGTGCCCTTTTGGTATAATTTTTTTTGTCATTGTTGTTCTGAACCCACTGCTCGCAAGTTGTCAAGTTTGCTGTCCCTCAGCCCGTTTGTTTGTTGCTCCTTTTGATCAGGGCCCGGTTTCCCAAAAAGCATCTTAAGGCTAAGTTCCTCGTTAACCTTCATAGGAGCATAGTTAAATCTCTGTGCTGTTGCCCAAAACCATTGTTATTAATGTTGAAAATGCTCGTAATCTAACGCCTGCCTCAGACCACTCATAGAACAGCGAAGTGCGTTTGTTAGAATTTGGAGAATCTGTCATAAGATGGGCAAAAGTTATTTTCAACAATGCAAATAGTCTGGGTAGCCATTTGATTAGCTGGTCAGGAGTCTTATGGCTTGGGGCTCAAAGCTGTTAAGAAGCCTTTTGGACCTAGACTTGGTACTCCGGTACAGCTTGCTGTGCGGTAGCAGAGGAACAGTATATGACTAGGGTGGCTGGAGTCTTTGGCAATTTTTAGGGCCTTCCTCTAACACCGCCTGGTATAGAGGTCCTGGATGGCAGGAAGCTTGACCCCCATGATGTACTGGGCCGTACGCCCTACTCTCTGTGGTGCTTTGCGGTCAAAGGCCGAGCACCAGGCGGTGATGCAACCAGTCAGGATGCTCTCGATGGTGCAGCTGTAGAACTTTTTTGAGGATCTGAGGACCCATGCCAAATCTTTTCAGTCTCCTGAGGGGAAATAGGCGTTGTCGTGCCCTCCACGACTGTCTTGGTGTGTTTGAACCATGATCGTTCGTTGATGTGGACAACAAGGAACTTGAAGCTCTCATTGAAGCTTATCCATTAGTTTTCTCTGATTAGGGTAGGGATGGTCGGGGAGAAAAAAAGCATAGAGAATAAATTTTTTTAACAAAGAGGATTAGAAATTATTCAAACAATTACATTGATAGATTGTAGATTCTATTTGCAATATTCAAGCTGATCTACCACCACCATCAATAAGAAAAGTAAATGAGTCCATCGTTAGATTATTTTTTTCCCCTCCCGCATCACATTCTACACAGAAGATCTCTGCTAAACACAGAATGGTTTATCCGTCTCTGTGATCTCAGAACAAAGTTGACTACAAATAAAGTTGCCAATATTGCTCACCGGCTTGTCCTAAAACCTGGCAGTTAGTTACCTGTGGTTTGTTCAGCCATCCCTATGGGGAAAGTTAATGGAGAAAGAAGAGTTTTGGGATAAACGTTGAAAATAAGCTCTGATAACACAGGCTCAGATCTTACGTTTTGTTCTATGAGATACCAGTCAGGCTTCATAATTCATAAATATCATGTTAACTATGTGCTTTGTGCCTATATAAATTACATAAATGCTTCAAAATTCACAAAGTGATGTTAGCTGATGAAGATTATCTCATAGAACAAAACATAAGAGATCCTGTGTTTACCGCAGACCTTATGTCTGCCGTCTATCCAAAAACCCTACAAAAACTCAATTTTCCCATAGGCTTTGTCCAACGAACCATGGCGGAGATAGTGCCTACAAAAAGATGCCATTACTATTGCTCTCGATGTATGAAGCGAACGACCAAGCAGTGGAAGAATTTATTGTGAGTTGTCAGACTAGAAATAAATAGGCCTATACTGTATATGCTAAAAAATGCTTAAATTTCCGCTTAAATTTGGTATTTTGAGATGTGAATTATGAAAGTGCCCCCTGAAAGGTCTTTGCATGGCCCTGCAGCTCTTACACTAAAAGGGCATTTTCACAGTATTATTCCAACCTCACTGGGCCTTTAAACAATTTGTTTAATGTAATCCCAAATGTTTTATTTCTACTTCAAATGGAGTACACTTTGTCAATGTATTAAATCATATGAAATAATGTTAAAAGTTGACTCACCCACAAGTATACCTGGAAACATGGTTTCCTTTGTTTGGGCTTATGGATAGGCTAATGTGGCTTCGAGCAATACCCATCCATGTACAGTGCGTTCGGAAAGTATTCAGGCCCCTTGACTTTTTCCGCATTTTGTTACGTTACAGCCTTATTCTAAAATGGATTAAATTAAATTTCCCCTGATTAATCTACACACAATACCCCATAATGACAAAGCAAAAAACGTTGTTTAAAAAAAAATATATATATTAATGTTTGTGTGTGTATATATATTTTTTTTTAAACGTACTTTGTTTAAGCGCCTTTGTCAGCGATTACAGCCTTGAGTCTTCTTGGGTATGACGCTACAAGCCTGGCACATCTGTATTTGGGGAGTTTCTTCCATTCTTCTCTGCAGATCCTCTCAAGCTCTGTCAGGTTGGATGGGGAGTGTCGCTGCACAACTATTTTCAGGTCTCTCCAGAGATGTTCGATCAGGTTCAAGTCTGGGCTCTGGCTGGACCACTTAAGGACATTCTGAAACTTGGCCCAAAGCCACTCCTGGGTTGTCTTAACTGTGTGCTTAGGGTTGTTGTCCTGTTGGAAGGTGAACCTTTGCCCCAGTCTGAGGTCTTGTGCACTCTGGCGCAGGTTTTCATCAAGGATCTCTGTACTTTGCGGCGTTCATCTTTCCCTCGATCCTGACTAGTGTCACCGTAGGGATGGTGCCAGGTTTCCTCCAGAGTTCAATCTTGGTTTCATCAGACCATGTTTCTCATGGTCTGAGAGTATTTAGGTGCCTTTTGGGAAAACTCCAAGCGGGCTCTCGTGCCTTTTACTGAGGAGTGGCTTCTGTCTGGCCACTCTACCATAAAGGCCTGATTGGTGGAGTGCTGCAGAGATGGTTGTCCTTCTGGAAGGTTCTCCCATCTTTACAGAGGATCTCTGTCAGATTGACCATAGGGTTCTTGGTCACCTCCCTGACCAAGGCCCTTCTCCTCTGATTGCTCAGTTTGGCCGGGTGGACAGCTTTAGGTAGAGTCTTGGTGGTTCCAATGTGGAAAAGGTCAAGGGGTCTGAATACTAAAAAACGGTGTGCTAGTGAAAGAATGCTCAGTTTGTTTGTGTGCAGCATTGGGGTACTACCATGTAGTAGCATTTTAGCCAAAGACTGGTCTACTAGTTGTCTAGTCTGTGTTTTACAAATGTGCAATAAGCATAAAACACAATGATATAGGAAATTGGCAACTAGTTCTCATTCTGAGAAATAAGGTAGGCAACTTGATTTCACCATCTGAACAGTGGACAGGCTAGCATGCTGTTCAAATAGTTGGAGACGGACAGAAGGGTGTTCATAACAATTAAACTGTTCTGCCTTGTTAGCTAACAAATAGATCCAAGTTGGCTAAACTTGAAATACTCACTAGCATGTGGGCTTGTGTTTGAGAGATTGTTTACAAAACCTGTGTTCATTTTCTATAATGCCTCCTACAAGAAGTGAGTCATTTATTAGTGAATGTGCATTATGCATGGTTCTGAATAAAAATCTGTAACAAGGGCATTTTCATAGACAGACAAACCACATCAATGATTGCACAAAAGCAGATTGAGCTATTTTGATAAAATAATATCATTATGGTTGTTGAAGACTTATATTTAGCTTAGGAATAATTTCACAAGTCCTGATTTCATTAGATTATTGCTGACTGTTTGAAATGCAGTGTATTTGACTGTACAATTGTTAAGAACAAATTCTTATTTACAATGACAGCCTAGGAACAGTGCCTTGTTCAGGTGCAGAACGACAGATTTTGACCTTGTCAGCTCAGGGATTCGATCTAGCAACCTTTCGGTTACTGGCCCAACACTCTAACCACTAGGCTGCCACACCATCATTAGTGAGGATTGCTGTCCCTCTGTGTCAACCGTTTTGCAGAGAGAGAAAAATAAATACATTGGAAACTGTGTACTTACTCTCCAGTTCTGAGTTGATTTCACTGGATAATGGACCTGGGTCATCATGGATGGCAATGCATGTGAGCACCTCCCCATCTAGCTGGAAGTCCACCATCCCTTGACTGAACTGAGTTATCCATCTATCTACACACACGTAAATAAGAGCCGATAGGTGAAAATAACTTCAAGAGATTAAATAAGGACTTAAACCCCACCCCTCTAGTACATTTTGAAGTAGGCAACAACCGGAGCAACCAAGCCAGCACTACTTCCCAGGGGCTTGGTCAGGATGCGATCCACCTTGCCGACAATCCAGTTGATTGCATCAATGGTTGTGCCTGTTTTCAATCTTTCCGCAAGGTGGCGCCAACTGTCCATGTTTTGTAAATGGTCAGTACAACGCTCACGTGCTTTCAAATTGTTCCCGAAATTCTTCCAGTAACGAAAACCAGCACTGCTCAAATGTTTTTCTCCAAAAGTGATATCAGCGCTACTTGAATACACAAACCATGTCCGTGTGATAGTTTTTCATAACTTGTTCTTAGTTGTCACAATCGGAGGGACTGGGTCCCCACTTTGAGGGAATAAAATATCTGAGCTGGCCCCTTGACAAGATCACACCTGTCAGATAGCGCTTCCTACCACAATGCTGCATCATCACTTAAACACACATTCTATAGGTAACATGCTGATATCTTTGTGACTCTGGAAGAGCAAAGGCTGAATCAGGCTCTGCATCCGAATTTGCATCTTCCTCTCCGAGCTCTCGCACGACATCAGCGACCGCTGCGCTGCTGTTAGGTAACGTTAGTACTGATGTGCCACCGAAAGCAGCAGAGGCCGTAATGCTACGGTTTGAAGTGCTAGCTAGGCTAATGATAATGGTTGGAGTGCTAGATGGGCCTGTCGTCAGGTCCTCTGCCTCAACGATGGCAGTATTATCAGTGGCACCTGACTTGCGTTCCCAGGATTCTTTTATTTTTTTTCTCTTTTCACAACCCAGCTCTTCTTAAAGCGCCTCACAGCGTTTTTTCTGCAGCTTTACAGTTAATTAAAGTAGTATTTGCAATCATATCACATGAAACAATGCATGGTCCGTACAGCAACTTTAGTCAGGGTGGAATGGTCTTAAATATGATCCAGTCCGTGGGTGATTAATATGAAAATGTGGCTCAATAAATTGATTAGTCAATAGTATGGCTTGATTCACATAGCCCTCAGAAAAAGTTAATGTGGCCTCAACTTATGCACAGCACAGGAGGCCCTTTGATGTGAGGAAGTTGCCTCTTCTGCTTAAATGGTCAGTCTTCCACAGACTGCTCCTACTGCCATTGGCAGTTACTTGCTTGTTTACCAGGGTTATAGCAAATAATCAAATAAAGAGATTCCAAAAATAAGAGCTTTATAATCCATTACAACATTTAGTACATGTCATGACACTTCAGATCAGGACCACAGTAGAATTCATAGGCTGGAGTCCATTTGCGCAACATTGGCAAGACCTACAGATGAGAAACTAGACCATCATCTTGACATAGGGTGGCTCAGCATCATTTGGCACATCTTGACTGAATACATTTCTTCACATTTGATATTTTTTTTTTTTACATCTTCAGTTAGGCTTTTAAGGGACTAACCTGTAAACATATTTATGCACAACCCCTTGAATTTGTAAAGTAAGTTACATACAGAACTAAATTAAGAGCAAGACAAATAAAGTTAGCCATGTCAAGATATCAAGTCAGTGTCCAGCTACTTAAAGCACAACATTTGTCTTTTATGGAGGTAGAGGGAGACAATACCTGACATTCACAACAGAACAGACTTTAGTTAGGAATTCCATTCAATACACAGCATTCTCGCCAGAAAGTGACAAAGTGAAACATGTTCTCAGATTCTAAGAGTACCAACAACAAAAAAATAACTGCATCATCTCTGGTGCAAAAAAAAAAACAATTGTGGAGTGAGACCAGTTTGACTTTTCTGGCACTATTCCAGCTGCCATCATATGATCAAATTAATAAAAACATGTATATTATGACCACCACAAATAGCTGCTTTCAGGGGGGATTCCCTTGAGTCAGAGCACAACTATACCTCAGTTCAAATAATGTATTTCACAGGGTGAATTTTGGGAACAAGTTCAGAAAAAACAAAGGCCCACACCGAAGAAACACTCAGTGAGATATGCTGGTGTAAACTAATCCAAGGTAATTAATTAGAAATTCCAAATATTGGAGTTGGGCATGCCAGCTGACACCCGCTTATTTGGGTGATTGACAAGTTGAGAAGAGCACCATGGAACTAAAATGAAAACCAGTTGCACCAGTTTGAACAGAAACTCGCAGGAGGTGCCATTACATATATGCCTGTTGAAATGCATAGATTGGAACTTCTGATACAAAGAGCAAAAAACGTGTAATATGCCATGGACTGTAGGATGTGACGAGGCAAAATCTTCATAAATATTTCTGTAAACACTTCAGACCATGTAGTGTGGCTGTGACTTGACAGGTTCAGAAAAAGAAAGCAAACCGTTCACTGCTGGTAAACTACGTGTACGTGAGTAGTTCATGGTCATGAACCAGCCACCTGGTCCTTGTACGAGTACCAGAGTAGAGCAGCACAGTGATGTGGTGGTACCAGTGCAGGAAGAACAACCGCTGCTTACGGAGTACGATGAACACTATCACCTGTGGAGGCCACGGAGAGGACATACTTCAGGACCGGCAAAGTCATGGTCCCAGCCATGCAGACAAACATTTACTGCATACAGTATCTTCAATCAATATCAAAGCATGGTTTATGCAAAAGAGACCAGTTATATGGTTTGCCATAAATTAATTAGACATGGTACAAGTGGACAAAATGTCAAGATCATACAGATGCCTGCTAGTTCCAACCCCAGTTCTTACCCAGTTCCGGGGCATTGCTCAGGACAAAGGCATAAGCCCAGAACTTGCTCACTGGTCCATTGTAGAAGCTCTGGTCACATATAGACTGTCTGAAACCGCTGGTGGAGAGGATATGCAGCATGTACCATCCTGTTCGAATTGCTCCAACAATACTGCAATTGAGAAAGAGTTAAGCATTGGACTAGAGGGCAAGTGGCAAAATAATATAATCCAAGTTACATTAGCATTGTATCACAGCTTTGCACACAAGCGTAGTTCACAGGGATGGTTTGTTTTGAGACAGTGATGAAACATCACATTTTGGAAGGTTTTGTTTTGGGAACTCTGACCCACATTGGTCACCATCCCATTAGCCAGAAAGTTATATTTGAGTTTAACACACAGAGGGGATAGCTTCTGAGAATAGGCAGCACTCCACAATCAAGCTTAACCTCAGTTTGTGACATCAGTGTACCGGTCACATTACTCTGAATGGAGAATTACTGACATGTACCACCTGTGCTAGAGGGTAAACCTAACGTTATCTTACATTTTTTTTTAGAAATGAAGGCCCCAGAGATGATTACTGTAGGCGAACAGACCACTGCAAAATTAACCCAACTAAGCCCAAAAAGAAATGGTATATATTTTTTTTAAATCCTACATTGAGACAAACCTCTTTATGTGGGAATACTTAGAAACAGATTTCCTAAGTGAAACACACTTTTAGCTGAATTCCTGGTGATTTGACAGGCTTTACAGTTACATCTTTTTTTTTACTGTGGGTTTTGGCCCACCAGCAGCCTGTTGCCGACCCCTGTTGTGCGTCTTCCATTCATTCAAACGTCAGAGGCAAATGTGGGTGTTCTGTGCTTTAACTCACCTGAAGATGGCCAGGCTGAGTGACCACAGAACCAGTGGCCCGCGTAGATGAAGTTGAGGCCTTTCCTTCATGAGAAGTTGGCCACCAAAGACTAGTGCTGCACAGGCCACAGTACACAAAGGCCCTGCTCCTGGTGAGAGAACAAACAAAATCAACCATGTCTGTCAGTTTCCTTAGATTGTGCTCATGATGGGCAAGGTTACTCAGCTGCAAAGGTATTTCAGTAATTGAGCACACCCTAGGTCTTTGCTGAAGTGCCATTTTTGCATACCTTTACCATGAATAATTGTGTATTTAACATGGCAAACACAGCTTGCTATGGTGATAAGTGAAATGTAGGCCTATTGACTAAAGCAATCTGCCTGACGACTCAAGTATGCAGTGGAAGACTTCAGTTTGTCTGGGACTGCCATTGTTTAAGTTGTTTGTGGTGACGTCAAAATGAGGGGTGTAGTACAAAAAGTCATCAGCAATTGGCTCATCTAATCAATTGGCGTATCAAAGGCATTGACACATTTTCCAAACGCCAATTTACCCATGCGTGTTCTAGCTCTGGCCCAACCCATTGGTTTCTGGGACCAATCAGGTCAGAATGTTTGCATTCCAGAAATCATTGGGAGGTACTCCGATCCATAATCATTGCAGAGAAGAAACTAACGTCTGTGGGAGTGGCATAGCATTTGTCAGGAGCAAGTCGTTTTGGGAGCGTGATCATTATGCCGATTCTGTTGCAAAGCGTTTTGCAACAGAAACTTACTCCAAACGCAAACGAGAGTTTCTATTGGACAAATTTAGGTAGGTCCCGCTCCGTTTAATTTGTTTCTTAAACAGTAAATGGTTTACATAATAAATACACCCCAGGCAAAAAGCAATCAGCCCTATAGGCACTTTGGTTGATATTCATAGGCGCGGGTAGTATGTGTGCTGAGGGTGCTGTAGCACCCCCTGTAAAATCTGAATAAAATGTTTTATAAATGTTTTCAGAAAGGTAGTGCACTTGGCCTTTACTAGTATTAGCGGACGATAAATGTCTGTAGAGGAAGGCAACAGAAAAAATATCAGCATCTCCACTTCGGCAAAAGAAGTGGTTGCATAATTAAGAACAGTATCTTGCAGGATTGAGTAGTTGAAATTGTATGAGTTGTCGCCCTGTCCCTTTCTCTGTGATGGATCCAGAAAAAAGTTATGGGCAAAGACTAAACAGGCACAGCAAATTGATTATTTTTCTTGATAAAAAAATTACCACTAGGCTACCTACCTGGGGCGGCAGGTAACCTAGTGGTTAGAGCATTGGGCCAGTAACCGAAAGGTTTCAAGATCAAATCCCAGAGCTGACAAGGTAAAAATCTGTCGTTCTGCCCCTGAACAAGGCAGTTAACCCAATGTTCCTAGGCCGTCATTGAAAATAAGAATTGGTTCTTAACTGACTTGCCTAGTTAAATAAAAAAAATAAAAAGGTAAAACCACTGTTCAGTATTAATTTGCTCATCCTTACAAACAACTTAATGTAAATGTCCATTACTGTATTGTACATAGGCTGGTCATCTAGGTTTAAAAAAAATTCAACAAGTCAGTTGAGAACAAATTCTTATTTACAATGACGGCCTACCCCAAATCAAATCAAATCAAATTTATTAGTCACATACACATGGTTAGCAGATGTTAATGCGAGTGTAGCGAAATGCTTGTGCTTCTAGTTCCGACAATGCAGTAATAACAACAAGTAATCTAACCTAACAATTCCGCAACTACTACCTTATACACGCAAGTGTAAAGGGATAAAGAATATGTACATAAAGATATATGAATGAGTGATGGTACAGACGGCATAGGCAAGGTGCAGTAGATGGTATAGAGTACGGTATATACCTATGAGATGAGTACTGTAGGGTATGTAAACATAAAGTGGCATAGTTTAAAGTGGCTAGTGGTCCATGTATTACATAAGATGGCAAGATGCAGTAGATGATATAGAGTACAGTATATACATATACATAAGAGATGTGTAATGTAGGGTATGTAAACATTATATTAGGTGGCATTGTTTAAAGTGGCTGGTGGTACATTTTTACATAATTTCCATCAATTCCCATTTTTAAGGTGGCTGGAGCTGAGTCAGTTTGTTGGCAGCGGCCGCTAAATGTTAGTGGTGGCTGTTTAACAGTCTGATGGCCTTGAGATAGAAGCTGTTTTTCAGTCTCTCGGTCCCTGCTTGGATGCACCTGTACTGACCTCGCCTTCTGGATGATAGCGGGGTGAACAGGTAGTGGCTTGGGTGGTTGTTGTCCTTGATGATCTTTATGGCCTTCCTGTGACATCGGGTGGTGTAGGTGTCCTGGAGGGCAGGTAGTTTGCCCCGGGTGATGCGTTCTGCCGACCTCACTACCCTCTGGAGAGCCTTACGGTTGTGTGCGGAGCAGTTGCCGTACCAGGCGGTGATACAGCCCGACAGGATGCTCTCGATTGTGCATCTGTAGAAGTTTGTGAGTGCTTTTGGTGACAAGCCGAATTTCTTCAGCCTCCTGAGGTTGAAGAGGCGCTGCTGCGCCTTCTTCACAACGCTGTCTGTGTGGGTGGACCAATTCAGTTTGTCCGTGATGTGTACACCGAGGAACTTAAAACTTTCCACCTTCTCCACTACTGACCCGTCGATGTGGATAGGGGGGAGCTCCCTCTGCTGTTTCCTGAAGTCCACAATCATCTCCTTTGTTTTGTTGACGTTGAGTGTGAGGTTATTTTCCTGACACCACACTCCGAGGGCCCTCACCTCCTCCCTGTAGGCCGTCTCGTCGTTGTTGGTAATCAAGCCTACCACTGTAGTGTCGTCCGCAAACTTGATGATTGAGTTGGAGGCGTGCATGGCCACGCAGTCGTGGGTGAACAGGGAGTACAGGAGAGGGCTCAGAACGCACCCTTGTGGGGCCCCAGTGTTGAGGATCAGCGGGGTGGAGATGTTGTTACCTACCCTCACCACCTGGGGGCGGCCCGTCAGGAAGTCCAGGACCCAGTTGCACAGGGCGGGGTCGAGGCCCAGGGTCTCGAGCTTGATGACGAGTTTGGAGGGTACTATGGTGTTAAATGCTGAGCTGTAGTCGATGAACAGCATTCTCACATAGGTATTCCTCTTGTCCAGATGGGTTAGGGCAGTGTGCAGTGTGGTTGCGATTGCGTCGTCTGTGGACCTATTGGGTCGGTAAGCAAATTGGAGTGGGTCTAGGGTGTCCGGTAGGGTGGAGGTGATATGGTCCTTGACTAGTCTCTCAAAGCACTTCATGATGACGGAAGTGAGTGCTACGGGGCGGTAGTCGTTTAGCTCAGTTACCTTAGCTTTCTTGGGAACAGGAACAATGGTGGCCCTCTTGAAGCATGTGGGAACAGCAGACTGGGCTAAGGATTGATTGAATATGTCCGTAAACACACCAGCCAGCTGGTCTGCGCATGCTCTGAGGACGCGGCTGGGAATGCCGTCTGGGCCTGCAGCCTTGCGAGGGTTAACACGTTTAAATGTTTTACTCACCTCGGCTGCAGTGAAGGAGAGCCCGCAGGTTTTGGTAGTGGGCCGTGTCAGTGGCACTGTATTATCCTCAAAGCGGGCAAAAAAGGTATTTAGCCTGTCTGGGAGCAAGACATCCTGATCCGCGACGGGGCTGCTTTTCTTTTTGTAATCCGTGATAGACTGTAGACCCTGCCACATACCCCTTGTGTCTGAGCTGTTGAATTGCGATTCAATTTTGTCTCTGTACTGGGACTTAGCCTGTTTGATAGCCTTGCGGAGAGAATAGCTACACTGTGTGTATTCGGTCATGTTTCCGGTCACCTTGCCCTGGTTAAAAGCAGTGGTTCGCGCTTTCAGTTTCACGCGAATGCTGCCGTTAATCCACGGTTTCTGGTTTGGGAATGTTTTAATCGTTGCTCTGGGTACGACATCGTCAATGCACTTCCTAATGAACTCGCTCACCGAATCTGCATATTCATCATTGTTGTTGTTGGACGCCGTGCGGAACATATTCCAATCCGCGTGATCAAAGCAGTCTTGAAGCGTGGATTCAGATTGGTCGGACCAGCGTTGAACAGACCTGAGCGCGGGAGCTTGTAGTTTTAATTTCTGTTTGTAGGCTGGAATCAACAAAATGGAGTCGTGGTCAGCTTTTCCGAAAGGAGGGCGGGGGAGGGCCTTATATGCGTCGCGGAAGTTAGTATAACAATGGTCCAGAGTTCTGCCAGCCCTGGTCGGACAATCGATGTGCTGATAGAATTTAGGGAGTTTTGTTTTTAGATTAGCCTTGTTAAAATCCCCAGCTACGATGAATGCAGCCTCAGGGTGTGTGGTTTCCAGTTTACAGAGAGTCAGATAGAGTTCGTTCAGGGCCATCGATGTGTCTGCTTGGGGGGGAATATATACGGCTGTGATTATGACCGAAGTGAATTCCCTTGGTAGATAATGCGGTCTACATTTGATTGTGAGGAGTTCTAGATCAGGTGAACAGAATGACTTTAGTTCCTGAGTGTTGTTATGATGGTCACACCACGTCTCGTTAATCATGAGGCATACCCCCCCGCCCCTCTTCTTACCAGAAAGATGTATGTTTCTGTCTGCGCGATGCGTGAAGAAACCAGCTGGCTGCACCGACTCCGTTAGCGTCTTTTCAGTTAGCCATGTTTCCGTGAAGCAGAGCACGTTGCAATCCCTGATGTCTCTCTCGAATGTTACCCGTGCTCGGATTTCATCGACCTTATTCTCAAGAGACTGGACATTGGCGAGTAGTATGCTAGGGAGTGGAGCGCGATGTGCTCGTCTCCGAAGCCTGACCAGGAGACCGCTACGTTTGCCCCTTTTTCGGCGTCGTGTAGCTTCGCCGGCTGGGATCAGGTCCATTGTATTGGGTGGAAGGCAAGACACTGGATCCGTTTCGGGAAAGTCATATTCCTGGTAGGAAGGGTGGTTAGTTGACGTTAATCGTATATTCAGTAGTTCCTCCCGGCTGTATGTAATGAAACTTAAGATCACCCGGGGTACCAATGTAAGAAATAACACATAGAAAAACAAAATACTGCATATTTTCCAAGGAACGCGAAGCGAGGCAGCCATCCTGTTCGGCGCCGGAAGTTGTACGTACCCTACAGGTATGTACCTGTAGACTTTCCATCACTATGAAGAAAAACAACGTACAATACCACCACAAACTACTTCCCGCGACGGCTATGTTGATAATAGCTAGCTTGAAATGAAGGTAAGTAAAATGATTCAAATTTAAGTTAAAATCTTTCTCCATGCAGTCTAGCTTACTTTTTTAAAAACTACACTAAACCTGAGTAAACCACTACTAGATGTGGAAATTATAATTTCACATTTCAAGGCAAGAAAATAACATGGCTGCTATTTGAATAATGTGTTAAATTACGGGTAACTGCCAAAATAAAGGAAACACCAACAAAGCGTCTTAATAGGGTGTTGGGCCACCACAAGGTGCCAGAACAGCTTCAATGCGCCTTCGCATAGATTCTGTCTGGAACTCTATTAGCGGGATGTGACGCCATTCTTCCATGAGAAATTCCATAATTTGGTGTTGTTAAACGCCGTCTCAGGCACAGCTTTAGAATCTCCCATAAGTTTTCAATTGGGTTGAGATTTGGTGATTGACACTTTAAAACTCCCTGTGCGCCTTTGAGACCCCTCTTTCAAATTCACTGATCTCTTCTTCTAGCCATGGTAGCCAAAATAATGGGCAACTAGGCATTTGTATACATGACCTAAGAATGATGGGATGTTAATTGTTTAATTCACTCAGGCACCACACCTGTGTGGACAGCCTGGTCTCAGATAACTAGTAACATAGTAAATGTAAATCCAGGACACAAATTAGTATGATTGTTACTTTTGGTATGCTACATAAGACAGAAGGTTACTTAAGGCACAAACAAAAGGAGGGTGGTCGCAGTGGATGGGTGGGCATATAACGCAAATGTCTAGCAACCCAGAGGTTTGCATGTTCAAATCTCATCACAGACAACTTTACGATTTTAGTTAATTAGCAATAACTTTTTAGCTACTTTGCAAATAAACTGAACAAAAATATAAAACGCAACGTGAAGGGTTGGTCCCATGTTTCATGAGCTGAAATGAATCCCAGAAATTTTCCGTAGACACAAAAAGATAATATCTCAAATTTTGTGCACAAATTTGTTTACATTCCTGTTAGTGAGCATTTCTCCTTTGCCAAGATAATCCATCCACCTGACAGCTGTGGCATATCAAGAAGCTGATTTAAAAGCATGATCATTACACAGGTGCACCTAGTGATGGGGACAATAAATGGCCACTTTAAAATGCAGTTTTGTCACAACACAATGCCACAGATATTTCAAGTTGAGGGGGAGTGAAATTGGCATGCTGACTGCAGGAATGTCCACCAGAGCTGTTGCCAGAGAATTTAATGTTGATTTATTTCTCTACCATAAATGCCTCCAACGTCATTTTAGACAATTTGGCAGTACGTCCAACCGGCGCCACAACCGCAGACCACACCAGCCCAGGACCTCCATAGCCGGCTGCGTCACCTGTGGGATCTTCTGAGACCAGCCACCCAGACAGCTGATGAAACTGAGGGGTATTCCTGTAATAAAGCCCTTTTGTGAGGAAAAACTAATTTTGATTGGCTGGGCCTGGCTTCCCACTGGGGGGCTTATGCCCTCCCGGGCCCACCTATGGCTGCACCCCTGCCCATTCATGTAAAAGCCATAGAAAAGGCCTAATTAATTCATTTCAATCGATTGATTTCCTTATATGAACTGTAATCCAGTAAAATTGTTGTTGCACATATTTTTGTTCAATATATGTATAATTATTTAAGATACTGTAGATGTGAGCAAAAATGTGTAAGTAGAAGTATTGTTATTCATTAATTTACTTCAATCAGGGTATAGAGAAAATGAAAATAATAAGGGATTAGAATTTATGCTAACAATGAAATTGATAGAACCTATAATATTAAAGCTGATCTACCCCCCCACACCCAATAAATGTTTAATAAAAAGGCCCACCCATTTCTGCGCCCCTGCCCAGTCATGTGACATCCACAGATTAGGGCCTAATGAATTTATTTCAATTGATTGATTTTCTTATATGAACTATAACTCAAAATCTTTGAAATTGTTGCATATTGCATTTATATTTTAGTTCAGTAGTCTAAACATGTTAGCTAGTCCTTCCCCTAGACCTTACCGAGGTAAAGACAGTTTCAGGTTGGATATTCGCCTGTAGTTTTCCTTACGTCCACCAATAGCAGTTAGGGACCATCAACATAGTGACAAATACATTTTTTCACATTTCAATAGCTCTTTAACCATTACACCTAAAGCTTTCAAAACTGGTTGTAGCTAACCCCATGGCATAGACACACATTGCACACCCTTTAGTTTGTACATTTTTAACTCACAAGATTTAAAAATAATCTTTCAAAATGTAGAATTTCAATAGCTCCTTGGTCATCTGACCTAGTGACTTCAAACAAGGTTCAGAATGTCCACTCAGTGGGCCTACACATTGCATACCCTTTAGTTTGTCCATTTTCATCTCACATGGTTTTCCATGAATTTTTTTAAATGTAGAATTTCAATAGCTCCTTGGTCATGTGACCTAATGTCCACTGACTACCCTTCTATATTGCACACTCTTGTTTGTGTACTGTAAAATCACGCGGTGTAACGTACATTTTTCATAGTTTTGAATTTCAATAGCTCCTTGGTCATGTAAATTACACACCTAAGAAGCGTGCAGTGGATATACACCCATATTAGATAACCTCTAGTTATGTATCTTCTATATTGTTGTACATTATTATTAGTTTGACAATTAGGGGGTTCAGTCCAGTGTTGTTTACCCTTTTCTTTAATATATATCTATAATAATTGTTAGTTCTAAATATTTTCCTTTTCCTTCTTATTTTCCCTGCAGCAAACTTTGTGGAAATTAATATTGTCATTCTCAAAACTTTTGGCCACGACTGTAGAGCGTTTGTAGACTTTTAAGAAAAAAATATTAAGTGACAGTTTCATCAGTACATGCTTAAAGAAAGTCATATCACAAAGATCACAGATGACAGTGCCCACCAAATCTATGACAATAGAGAACGAATTGTAAGCACCAAAGTGTGTTAAAGTGTGTTTGTCAAAATAATATCTGAAAATGTCAGTTGTTGAACATAATTCTTGTACTTGCAATAGCAATTTATGATATATGCAGTTGAGGAATATTCCATGTACCAACACTACATGTAGGACTGACATTCCCACAGAGTATTTTTTATTTCACCTTTATTCAACCAGATAAGCCAGTTGAGAACAAGTTCTCGTTTACAACTGCGACCTGGCCAAGATAAAGCAAAGCAGTGTGACACAAACAACACAAAGTTACACATGGAATAAATAAATGTACAGTCAATAACACAATACAAAAGTCTATATACAGTGTGTGCAAATTAAGTAAGATTAGGAAGGTAAGGCAATAAAAAGGCCGTAGTTTGCGTAGAGGTGGATCAGAGAATCACAAGCCGCAAGAGCTACATCATTGATGTATACAGAGAAGAGAGTCGGCCCGAGAATTGAACCCTGTGGCATCCCCATAGAGACTCGCAGAGGTCCGGACAACAGGCCCTCCCATTTGACACACTGAACTCTAGCTGAGAAGTAGTTGGTGAACCAGGCGAGACAGTCATTTGAGAAACCAAGGCTGTTCAGTCTGCCGACAAGAATGCTGTGATTGTCAGAGTCAAAAGCCTTGGCCAGGTCGATGGATACGGCTGCACAGTATCGTCTTTTGTCGATGGCGATTATGATATCGTTTAAGACCTTGAGCGTGGCTGAGGTGCACGCATGACCAGCTTGGAAACCAGGTTGCATAGCGGAGAAGGTACGGTGGGATTCGAAATGGTCGGTGATCTGTTTGTTAACTTGGCTTTCGAAGACCTTAGAAAGGCAGGGTAGGATAGATATAGGTCTGTAACAGTTTGGGTCTAGAGTGTCTCCCCCTTTGAAGAGGGGCATGACCGCGGCAGCTTTCCAATCTTTGGGGATCTCAGACGGTACGAAAGAGAGGTTGAGCAGGCTAGTAATAGGGGTTGCAACAATTGCGGCGGATAATTTTTGAAAGAGAGGGTCCAGATTGTCTAGCCCAGCTGATTTGTAGGGGTCCAGATTTTGCAATTCTTTCAGAACATCAGCTATCTGGATTTGGGTGAAGGAGAAATGGGGGAGGTTTGGGCAAGTTGCTGTTGGTGGCGCAGAGCTGTTGACCGGGGTAGGGGTAGCCAGGTGGAAACCAAGCCCAGCTTAGAAAAATGCTTATTGAAATTCTCGATAATTGTAGATTTATCGGTGGTGACAGTGTTTCCTAGCCTCAGTGCAGTGGGCAGCTGGGAGGTGCTGCTCTTATTCTCCATGGACTTTACAGTGTCCCAGAACTTTTTGGAGTTTGTGCTACAGGATGTAAATTTCTGTTTGAAAAAGCTAGCCTTAGCTTTCCTAACTGCCTGGTTATATTGGTTCCTAACTTCCCTGAAAAGTTGCATATCGCGGGGGCTATTCGATGCTAATGCAGTACGCCACAGGATGTTTTTGTGCTGGTCAAGGGCAGTCAGGTCTGGAGTGAACCAAGGGCTATATCTGTTCCTGGTTCTACATTTTTTGAATGGGGCATGCTTATTTAAGATGGTGAAGAAAGCACTTTTAAAGAATAACCAGGCATCCTCTACTGATGGAATGAGGTCAATATCCTTCCAGGATACCCGGGCCAGGTCGATTAGATAGGCCTGCTCGCTGAAGTGTTTTAGGGAGCGTTTGACTGTGATGAGGGGTGGTCGTTTGACCGCGGACCCATTACGGATGCAGGCAATGAGGCAGTGATCGCTGAGATACTGGTTGAAGACAGCAGAGGTGTATTTAGAGGACAGGTTGGTCAGGATGATATCTGTGAGGGTGCCCGAGTTTACGGATTTGGGGTTGTACCTGGTAGGTTCATTGATAATTTGTGTGAGATTGAGGGCATCTAGCTTAGATTGTAGGACGGCCGGGGTGTTAAGCATGTCCCAGTTTAGGTCAGAGAGATTAAAGTAGATGTGACGTGTCAAAATTTTGATTGATGACCCTATGTGAACTCTATGTGAACTCTATGTGAACCCTATGTAGTGATGACGTGTGCATGTCTTCTGGTCAGGCAAGCCTGGTTAGGTGGGGGCTATGGGGTGAGTAAGGGTCCATTTGACAGGCCGTTAATGATTGATGACCCAAGCCTGATTTATGACCCTATGTAATGATTTATGACCCTATGTCATGTAGAAGGGTGCATGCCCAGGGGGGTTGGTGGGGTTGAGTAAGTGACCATGTGTCAGGTCAACCTGTTACTGTTTCTCACGGTTTGGGTTGGTTAATGCCCCTTATAAAGCCGCTGAACAATTCCTGTTTAAGAGTGCACAAGATAACCCCCTGAATATTAAACAAAAATGACACCTATGCCAATTTTAGGGATGTTATGCTCGGCTTGTCATGAACTCGTTAGTTTGTTCACTCTTAGCGCAGTCTGTCCCTCAGGGAAAAACATTTCTAGGTGGGCTTAAACAAATCTACAGTGAAACAAAAGTGTACATTTTACACATATGTTTATTGACTTTTAAAAAGAACACAGTAACATGACAGATATAGTGGAGATGCATGCTACACAAATCTGCTAGTGGATATTCAATGTACAACAATAGTCTTAGGTAACAAGCAATACGTGTTAAATATGAGCCACAGTCAATCATGACAGCCTCTTTAGGAAAGGCCTTTACTTATGACTTAAACAGATTATTTTTCTACCCATCTTATTCATTAAAGCTGGGGGCATACCCCAGGATTTACATGCCGGACGGATTAGCTACCCATGTAGGGAAAACTTACGGAGCTTTGAGGGAGTGTGCAAGCGTCTTAGCGATCGGATAATGGTCAGGGCTAACCAGACCTCTGGATCTGTAAGAAAGGCATCGTAAAAGACCTTAATAATGTAAGGCTATAAACTGTATGTACTAAATATTTTGAATGAAATAAAATGGTTTTAAAAGCAGAATCTCACCATGTCAGGAACTCTTTAGTTTGTTCACTCTTAGCGCAGTCTGTCCCTGAGAAAAGAAAAAAAACTTGCGGAATGCGCGCGCGTGTGTGTGCGTGCGTGTGCTGTAGTGGATGTGTGTGTGTTTCAAAAAACAGAGAAAAAGGGGTGGGGTGTGTGTTCAAAAATGCCCATGCATCTGCGCTCAAGGCTCTCTCTCTCTCTCTCTCTCTCTCTCTCTCAGTAAATGTTTTATCAACAGTTATAGAAATATTAAACAAGCCTTAGTTCAAAACATAATTTAGGTTTTAGGGTCTAATGTAGCAAGCAATACGTGTCAAATAGGGGCCACAGTCAATCATGACAGCCTCTTTATGAAAGGCCTTTACTTATGACTTAAACAGATTCATTTTCTACACATCTTATTCATTAATGCTGTAGGATAAATCAGGTGTTTCTAGGTGGGCTTAAACAAATCTACAGTGAAACAAAAGTGTACATTTTACACATATGTTTATTGACTTTTAAAAAGACCACAGTAACATGACAGATATAGTGGAGATGCATGCTACACAAATCTGCTAGTGGATATTCAATGTACAACAGGGGTCTTCTGTAACAAGCAATACGTGTTAAATATGGGGCCACAGTCAATCATGACAGCCTCTTTAGGAAAGGCCTTTACTTATGACATAAACAGAATAATTTTCTACACAGCTTATTCATTAATGCTGTGGGATAAATCAGGTGTTTCTAGGTGGGCTTAAACAAATCTACAGTGAAACAAAAGTGTACATTTTACACATATGTTTATTGACTTTTAAAAAGACCACAGGAACATGACCGATATAGTCGAGATGCATGCTACACAAATCTGCTAGTGGATATTCAATGTACAACAATAGTCTTAGGTAACAAGCAAAACGTGTTAAATAAGGGCCACAGTCAATCATGACAGCCTCTTTATGAAAGGCCTTTACTTATGACTTAAACAGATTCATTTTCTACCCATCTTATTCATTAATGCTGTGGGATAAATCAGGTGTTTCTAGGTGGGCTTAAACAAATCTACAGTGAAACAAAAGTGTACATTTTACACATATGTTTATTGACTTTTTAAAAAACCACAGGAACATGACCGATATAGTGGAGATGCATGCTACACAAATCTGCTAGGGGATATTCAATGTACAACAATAGTCTTAGGTAACAAGCAATACGGGTTAAATAAGGCCCACAGTCAATCATGACAGCCTCTTTATGAAAGGCCTTTACTTATGACTTAAACAGATTCATTTTATACCCATCTTATTCATTAATGCTGTGGGCATACCCCAGGATTTACATGCCGGACGGATTATCTACCCATGGAGGGAAAACTTACGGAGCTTTGAGGGAGTGTGCAAGCGTTTTAGCGATCGGATAATGGTCAGGGCTAACCAGGACCTATATCTGTAAGAAAGGCATAGTAAAATACATTAATTATGAAAGGCTATAAACTGTATGTACTAAATATTGTGAATTAAATAAATGGTTTTAAAATTGTATCTCACCTTTTAACGATAGGAATAAGTCCTTTCCATCTATCACCAAGCATGCCCCCGGAGAAAAAAACTTGCGGAAAAAAGCCATGTGCGCGCGTATGTGTGTGCGGGAGTGTGCTGTAGTGGCTGTGTGTGTGTGTGTTTCAAAAACAGAAAAAGGGGCGGGGTGTGTGTTCAAACGACCCCCATGCATCTGCGCTCAAGGCTCTCTCTCTCTCTCTCTCTCTCTCTCTCTCTATGCCGGGGGTCGTTTGAAACCAAGGTTTACACTATCCTGCAAAACAGATGCCTACCCCCCAACAAAAATATTATGTCTTACGCCTCCTAAACACGAAGGCCTTTCAAAAACTATTTTTTTAGGTGGGCTAAAAAGTCATTCATCCCAGCGATGTCGAGACCTCCCCAACCCCAGCATCTAGGTGCTAGCACCCCGGAGATTTTAGAATATCCAAAAGGATCCTAATGTTTAGACACCCCCAATCCCATGTGTTTGAAAAAAATTGCAGAGTAATCAAATATACCGGATAGCGCCCGAAAAAAAGAAAAAAAAAACCCGTCACCCCCTGCTTTGTAAACTCATTCCGTACTATCACTACTTTTGAGCCAAGGCCGCAAACTTCTCAACGAGTCTAGTGAAACAGATAGTTTCCCACTCTGTTCGCATCGTTTTAGTGCAGTTCGTGAAAACGTATATATTAGATTTGGGATGCGGGGACTTGTTTGAACATTAATGATATTATTGTAATATTAAACAGGAGTTATAGGTGTTTTAAAACGATGACCAAAATTATTATTTTATTTAAGTCAAATGCACATATTCATGTAATTTAAAACGTTCGCAGGATATGCAACATTAAACCAACTGCATTCCGGGGATAAATGATATGGAACCGCCTTCATTAGAATGGAATTCCGAAGAGCAACGGAGGGACACAGAATTTTACGAGATATCTATATGTCAACTGTATGTATTTTTTATGATAAAATGTACACCCGACATCGAAAATCAGACAACCCTGGAAGACATGATCGAAACGGAAGGGGTACCCCCGGAACATGAAGAGTAAAACATTGAATTCGGACGATTTCCCCGCTTCAAATGACATTTCAGAGGTCTCTGATTTGCGGTTGTTTGTGATGGGCAGAAAACAGGTTAAGGAAAACTCTGAGCCTGAAACAACATTCAGTCATGCTATTCTAAAACAGGAAGACAACGATTTTTACAGATATTCAGAAACAGATGGACAATAATTATCATTATAATTTGTTTTTTTAAATATATATTTTTTTTTAGGCCATATGTTAAATGGACGTATTCTTATAAGTTAAAATGTATCTATTTCGTATAAATACATGTTAACATTATCTAACGTCTGTATGATACCCAGAGGCTACAGGGCATAATGGATTGGGAACAGACAGATTTAGACGGGGATTCTCAGAAGCAAACTACGTCCGGTCCTTTACGTGCCCCCTTCACTAATACACTATTTTCGGCGTAAATCCCCCCACCCGACTACGGAAGAGCAGATGAAACAGAGACAATTCTGCGGGCTTGTACTGAAGGCCTTAACCTAGCTCCAAACACAAGCCAGCAGACCAGGACAGATAAAACGATAGACGTTGAATCTTTCCTTCCTCATGGAACTTTTTTGAAGGGGAGTTGAATATTAGAGGTGATGTTTGTATATATATATATATTATCTAAGAATGATTGGTATTAATTCTAGGCCTTTACATGTATGTTTTTAAAAATGAAGGCTATTTATACAATGAAACATTGTTTTTATTCATACTGTTTGTAAACAATAGCTTCTGCCCCCTCGGGGTCTACTTGAACCGCTTATTAAATCAGACCTCTCAGACCAGAAAGTATGATTAGAAACCATGGCCAACTATATTCAATCTGTGATTAGAAGCGATAATTAGAAGCTATGACAGAACTATGATCAAACTATGATAATAAACTATGAACAACTATGAAGACAGGGCTGTATGTGTGTGAATGATGAGCTATTATTTAAGGGTGTAATATTACTCTCTCTCTCTCTCTCTGCCAGGCTATGAAAAAGACAAGAGAAAGGACAGGGACTCCAGAATGTTGATAGGTCTTAGATTTTTATAGACAGGGTATCTGTAAAACACAATGTGACAACTAATGAAGATGCAAAAAGGGGTTTTCAGGAATATATTTGGTTGACAGATTTGTATTATTATAAAAAGTAATATAAAAATGATTAGAATCTTTAGTATTATTATGTTACATGCGAGACATACCCAGAAATGTCAGCGTAGACAACTTACAAGAATGTGTTTACCAGGCCGTGATGAAAACCTTTTAAAGGAGCTTTAATTCAAACATGCAAAGATATATATATGATACAATTACCAACGTTAAAAACTGTTGTTACAATATCACAAATAATGTTTCTCGGACTAACACACTGTAGAGTTTCCTATATACTAAAGAACAATCACTAAGACAAAACACAAAAAGTTGTAATACAATCAGTATACAGGGCATTCTATAGGGAATACAGGTACATTTTGAAAGATTATGATGTTGATGTGATTTAAAAAAAAAAAAACATTTCTCAATTTAGGATAATACGGTTTATTTGATACTTTACTTAAATTGTATTATTTATCTTGCCTCATACCAGGCTAATACACTACCAAGCCATGCAAACAGCTAGGGAATTAACCCAGAACAGTTGTGGGTCTTTTTATTTTTATTTATTTATTTTTTTTGGAACAATAAATGATCAAGAATACCAATAGGCGTGATCTGATCCTCAAACCTATCACGACATCCTATAATGCACAGACATATGCAAAACCATACAACTCTGACAAGAAAACAATGAAAATCTTAACATGACTACAAGCCCTGCCATTATTTTTTAGTTACCATCCACCCAATGGTTGAATTTGGTACTTTTTCTATGTAGATGCACCGAGCCTCCAAGTGGCTGGAGACATACAACAGGCTAAAATAAAATGACCCAGTATGTGAAAAGCTGGGGGTCAAATGTATTTTTTATGTTTGGTTTTTGTTACAACCAACAGGGCTTCCTAACATTCGACATAACTAGTAAGCCTTACGCGGGAGATTAGTACTCATAAGTAATAGGGGGTAAGAAAGATCATAAAGGTCATTTCATATTTCGGTTTAGGGGATTAATAACTTTAGGGAAAACAATATTCACACTATGGGGATTATAAACATGGTAGAGAGCCATCACATCATGATGTAACAGGGATGAGTGGCGATTCAAAGTACAACAGGAGTCTTCTGGAAACTGCAATACGTGTTAAATATGTTTTACATACAGCCAAGACTGAGTGGTTTCACAAACTCCCTTTAAAGGTTTTGTAAGAAAGTTGTAACAGGCCTCATTCACCAGTCTAGAGATTAACCTAGAGACACCAAAAACATCAACGTTTAGAGCAGCTTGGAGATTATTCCCCATGTAAGGTGGGCAAAGAGCTGATTTACCTAACCCTGTACATACCAAAGGAATTTCCAGAGTTAGCAAACCCTGACACTGGGTATGATAACTCTGACTCGTATGTCTAAGGATTATTGTAGATGTTTACACCTGAGGGAGTTTACAGTAGGTCACTTAGATGTATAAAGGCAAAGAGAGCACCAAATTTACCTACGTGACCTCAAAGGACAGCCTACTTTATAATAGAGAATGCAGGGCTGTGTACTGAACATGTACCCCTTATAAAACATAGCGATCTAAGGTCAAATGTATCTAAAGTTTTTAATGAAGTGGCCGCTGCATTTAATTTAGATTACTTCAACATAGTCTAGAACCAGTAAGACCATTGATTGAATGATCTGCTTTGTGCTATTGAGCAAGAGGCCTGACCCATTTCTATGTATAATACTTAGTTTTTACACGTATTCTATAATGATTGAAAGTCAATAAAGATTTGATGCAAAATAATGAAAGCATAATGTAGTTCATTCTGTGCTGTTCTACATTGTGGTGGGACAAACTTATGTTTTCCTGGAAGGGTAGGCTTTCATGAATGGGGTCAAAATAAAATATGCTAGAAGCGATAGAACCATGGATGTATTTCCCTGAAACCAAGTGTGAATATCATTGGTAACTCACGTATCATGGTCCAACGATAGGTGTTTCATTCTGTGGACTGAAAATAATTCTAATGATTGAAGTGTATGTACCTAATATGTTGTACTAGTATATACGTTAAGGTGACTTAAAAAAATAAAATAAAAAACATATTTATGTGTTAGTTCATTAAGAAGCTGAATATAAAATTATAATGCTGCTTCTTAGTGAACTAACACATAAATATGTTTTTATTTTATTTTTTTAAGTCACCTTAACGTATATACTAGTACAACATATTAGGTACATACACTTCAATCATTAGAATTATTTTCAGTCCACAGAATGAAACACCTATCGTTGGACCATGATACGTGAGTTACCAATGATATTCACACTTGGTTTCAGGGAAATACATCCATGGTTCTATCGCTTCTAGCATATTTTATTTTGACCCCATTCATGAAAGCCTACCCTTCCAGGAAAACATAAGTTTGTCCCACCACAATGTAGAACAGCACAGAATGAACTACATTATGCTTTCATTATTTTGCATCAAATCTTTATTGACTTTCAATCATTATAGAATACGTGTAAAAACTAAGTATTATACATAGAAATGGGTCAGGCCTCTTGCTCAATAGCACAAAGCAGATCATTCAATCAATGGTCTTACTGTTTCTAGACTATGTTGAAGTAATCTAAATTAAATGCAGCGGCCACTTCATTAAAAACTTTAGATACATTTGACCTTAGATCGCTATGTTTTATAAGGGGTACATGTTCAGTACACAGCCCTGCATTCTCTATTATAAAGTAGGCTGTCCTTTGAGGTCACGTAGGTAAATTTGGTGCTCTCTTTGCCTTTATACATCTAAGTGACCTACTGTAAACTCCCTCAGGTGTAAACATCTACAATAATCCTTAGACATACGAGTCAGAGTTATCATACCCAGTGTCAGGGTTTGCTAACTCTGGAAATTCCTTTGGTATGTACAGGGTTAGGTAAATCAGCTCTTTGCCCACCTTACATGGGGAATAATCTCCAAGCTGCTCTAAACGTTGATGTTTTTGGTGTCTCTAGGTTAATCTCTAGACTGGTGAATGAGGCCTGTTACAACTTTCTTACAAAACCTTTAAAGGGAGTTTGTGAAACCACTCAGTCTTGGCTGTATGTAAAACATATTTAACACGTATTGCAGTTTCCAGAAGACTCCTGTTGTACTTTGAATCGCCACTCATCCCTGTTACATCATGATGTGATGGCTCTCTACCATGTTTATAATCCCCATAGTGTGAATATTGTTTTCCCTAAAGTTATTAATCCCCTAAACCGAAATATGAAATGACCTTTATGATCTTTCTTACCCCCTATTACTTATGAGTACTAATCTCCCGCGTAAGGCTTACTAGTTATGTCGAATGTTAGGAAGCCCTGTTGGTTGTAACAAAAACCAAACATAAAAAATACATTTGACCCCCAGCTTTTCACATACTGGGTCATTTTATTTTAGCCTGTTGTATGTCTCCAGCCACTTGGAGGCTCGGTGCATCTACATAGAAAAAGTACCAAATTCAACCATTGGGTGGATGGTAACTAAAAAATAATGGCAGGGCTTGTAGTCATGTTAAGATTTTCATTGTTTTCTTGTCAGAGTTGTATGGTTTTGCATATGTCTGTGCATTATAGGATGTCGTGATAGGTTTGAGGATCAGATCACGCCTATTGGTATTCTTGATCATTTATTGTTCCAAAAAAAATTAAAAAATAAAAATAAAAAGACCCACAACTGTTCTGGGTTAATTCCCTAGCTGTTTGCATGGCTTGGTAGTGTATTAGCCTGGTATGAGGCAAGATAAATAATACAATTTAAGTAAAGTATCAAATAAACCGTATTATCCTAAATTGAGAAATGATTTTTTTTTTTTTAATCACATCAACATCATAATCTTTCAAAATGTACCTGTATTCCCTATAGAATGCCCTGTATACTGATTGTATTACAACTTTTTGTGTTTTGTCTTAGTGATTGTTCTTTAGTATATAGGAAACTCTACAGTGTGTTAGTCCGAGAAACATTATTTGTGATATTGTAACAACAGTTTTTAACGTTGGTAATTGTATCATATATATATCTTTGCATGTTTGAATTAAAGCTCCTTTAAAAGGTTTTCATCACGGCCTGGTAAACACATTCTTGTAAGTTGTCTACGCTGACATTTCTGGGTATGTCTCGCATGTAACATAATAATACTAAAGATTCTAATCATTTTTATATTACTTTTTATAATAATACAAATCTGTCAACCAAATATATTCCTGAAAACCCCTTTTTGCATCTTCATTAGTTGTCACATTGTGTTTTACAGATACCCTGTCTATAAAAATCTAAGACCTATCAACATTCTGGAGTCCCTGTCCTTTCTCTTGTCTTTTTCATAGCCTGGCAGAGAGAGAGAGAGAGAGTAATATTACACCCTTAAATAATAGCTCATCATTCACACACATACAGCCCTGTCTTCATAGTTGTTCATAGTTTATTATCATAGTTTGATCATAGTTCTGTCATAGCTTCTAATTATCGCTTCTAATCACAGATTGAATATAGTTGGCCATGGTTTCTAATCATACTTTCTGGTCTGAGAGGTCTGATTTAATAAGCGGTTCAAGTAGACCCCGAGGGGGCAGAAGCTATTGTTTACAAACAGTATGAATAAAAACAATGTTTCATTGTATAAATAGCCTTCATTTTTAAAAACATACATGTAAAGGCCTAGAATTAATACCAATCATTCTTAGATAATATATATATATATACAAACATCACCTCTAATATTCAACTCCCCTTCAAAAAAGTTCCATGAGGAAGGAAAGATTCAACGTCTATCGTTTTATCTGTCCTGGTCTGCTGGCTTGTGTTTGGAGCTAGGTTAAGGCCTTCAGTACAAGCCCGCAGAATTGTCTCTGTTTCATCTGCTCTTCCGTAGTCGGGTGGGGGGATTTACGCCGAAAATAGTGTATTAGTGAAGGGGGCACGTAAAGGACCGGACGTAGTTTGCTTCTGAGAATCCCCGTCTAAATCTGTCTGTTCCCAATCCATTATGCCCTGTAGCCTCTGGGTATCATACAGACGTTAGATAATGTTAACATGTATTTATACGAAATAGATACATTTTAACTTATAAGAATACGTCCATTTAACATATGGCCTAAAAAAAAATATATATTTAAAAAAACAAATTATAATGATAATTATTGTCCATCTGTTTCTGAATATCTGTAAAAATCGTTGTCTTCCTGTTTTAGAATAGCATGACTGAATGTTGTTTCAGGCTCAGAGTTTTCCTTAACCTGTTTTCTGCCCATCACAAACAACCGCAAATCAGAGACCTCTGAAATGTCATTTGAAGCGGGGAAATCGTCCGAATTCAATGTTTTACTCTTCATGTTCCGGGGGTACCCCTTCCGTTTCGATCATGTCTTCCAGGGTTGTCTGATTTTCGATGTCGGGTGTACATTTTATCATAAAAAATACATACAGTTGACATATAGATATCTCGTAAAATTCTGTGTCCCTCCGTTGCTCTTCGGAATTCCATTCTAATGAAGGCGGTTCCATATCATTTATCCCCGGAATGCAGTTGGTTTAATGTTGCATATCCTGCGAACGTTTTAAATTACATGAATATGTGCATTTGACTTAAATAAAATAATAATTTTGGTCATCGTTTTAAAACACCTATAACTCCTGTTTAATATTACAATAATATCATTAATGTTCAAACAAGTCCCCGCATCCCAAATCTAATATATACGTTTTCACGAACTGCACTAAAACGATGCGAACAGAGTGGGAAACTATCTGTTTCACTAGACTCGTTGAGAAGTTTGCGGCCTTGGCTCAAAAGTAGTGATAGTACGGAATGAGTTTACAAAGCAGGGGGTGACGGGTTTTTTTTTTCTTTTTTTCGGGCGCTATCCGGTATATTTGATTACTCTGCAATTTTTTTCAAACACATGGGATTGGGGGTGTCTAAACATTAGGATCCTTTTGGATATTCTAAAATCTCCGGGGTGCTAGCACCTAGATGCTGGGGTTGGGGAGGTCTCGACATCGCTGGGATGAATGACTTTTTAGCCCACCTAAAAAAATAGTTTTTGAAAGGCCTTCGTGTTTAGGAGGCGTAAGACATAATATTTTTGTTGGGGGGTAGGCATCTGTTTTGCAGGATAGTGTAAACCTTGGTTTCAAACGACCCCCGGCATAGAGAGAGAGAGAGAGAGAGAGAGAGAGAGCCTTGAGCGCAGATGCATGGGGGTCGTTTGAACACACACCCCGCCCCTTTTTCTGTTTTTGAAACACACACACACACAGCCACTACAGCACACTCCCGCACACACATACGCGCGCACATGGCTTTTTTCCGCAAGTTTTTTTCTCCGGGGGCATGCTTGGTGATAGATGGAAAGGACTTATTCCTATCGTTAAAAGGTGAGATACAATTTTAAAACCATTTATTTAATTCACAATATTTAGTACATACAGTTTATAGCCTTTCATAATTAATGTATTTTACTATGCCTTTCTTACAGATATAGGTCCTGGTTAGCCCTGACCATTATCCGATCGCTAAAACGCTTGCACACTCCCTCAAAGCTCCGTAAGTTTTCCCTCCATGGGTAGATAATCCGTCCGGCATGTAAATCCTGGGGTATGCCCACAGCATTAATGAATAAGATGGGTATAAAATGAATCTGTTTAAGTCATAAGTAAAGGCCTTTCATAAAGAGGTTGTCATGATTGACTGTGGGCCTTATTTAACCCGTATTGCTTGTTACCTAAGACTATTGTTGTACATTGAATATCCCCTAGCAGATTTGTGTAGCATGCATCTCCACTATATCGGTCATGTTCCTGTGGTTTTTTAAAAAGTCAATAAACATATGTGTAAAATGTACACTTTTGTTTCACTGTAGATTTGTTTAAGCCCACCTAGAAACACCTGATTTATCCCACAGCATTAATGAATAAGATGGGTAGAAAATGAATCTGTTTAAGTCATAAGTAAAGGCCTTTCATAAAGAGGCTGTCATGATTGACTGTGGCCCTTATTTAACACGTTTTGCTTGTTACCTAAGACTATTGTTGTACATTGAATATCCACTAGCAGATTTGTGTAGCATGCATCTCGACTATATCGGTCATGTTCCTGTGGTCTTTTTAAAAGTCAATAAACATATGTGTAAAATGTACACTTTTGTTTCACTGTAGATTTGTTTAAGCCCACCTAGAAACACCTGATTTATCCCACAGCATTAATGAATAAGCTGTGTAGAAAATTATTCTGTTTATGTCATAAGTAAAGGCCTTTCCTAAAGAGGCTGTCATGATTGACTGTGGCCCCATATTTAACACGTATTGCTTGTTACAGAAGACCCCTGTTGTACATTGAATATCCACTAGCAGATTTGTGTAGCATGCATCTCCACTATATCTGTCATGTTACTGTGGTCTTTTTAAAAGTCAATAAACATATGTGTAAAATGTACACTTTTGTTTCACTGTAGATTTGTTTAAGCCCACCTAGAAACACCTGATTTATCCTACAGCATTAATGAATAAGATGTGTAGAAAATGAATCTGTTTAAGTCATAAGTAAAGGCCTTTCATAAAGAGGCTGTCATGATTGACTGTGGCCCCTATTTGACACGTATTGCTTGCTACATTAGACCCTAAAACCTAAATTATGTTTTGAACTAAGGCTTGTTTAATATTTCTATAACTGTTGATAAAACATTTACTGAGAGAGAGAGAGAGAGAGAGAGAGAGAGAGAGAGAGAGAGAGCCTTGAGCGCAGATGCATGGGCATTTTTGAACACACACCCCACCCCTTTTTCTCTGTTTTTTGAAACACACACACATCCACTACAGCACACGCACGCACACACACGCGCGCGCATTCCGCAAGTTTTTTTTCTTTTCTCAGGGACAGACTGCGCTAAGAGTGAACAAACTAAAGAGTTCCTGACATGGTGAGATTCTGCTTTTAAAACCATTTTATTTCATTCAAAATATTTAGTACATACATTTTATAGCCTTACATTATTAAGGTCTTTTACGATGCCTTTCTTACAGATCCAGAGGTCTGGTTAGCCCTGACCATTATCCGATCGCTAAGACGCTTGCACACTCCCTCAAAGCTCCGTAAGTTTTCCCTACATGGGTAGCTAATCCGTCCGGCATGTAAATCCTGGGGTATGCCCCCAGCTTTAATGAATAAGATGGGTAGAAAAATAATCTGTTTAAGTCATAAGTAAAGGCCTTTCCTAAAGAGGCTGTCATGATTGACTGTGGCTCATATTTAACACGTATTGCTTGTTACCTAAGACTATTGTTGTACATTGAATATCCACTAGCAGATTTGTGTAGCATGCATCTCCACTATATCTGTCATGTTACTGTGTTCTTTTTAAAAGTCAATAAACATATGTGTAAAATGTACACTTTTGTTTCACTGTAGATTTGTTTAAGCCCACCTAGAAATGTTTTTCCCTGAGGGACAGACTGCGCTAAGAGTGAACAAACTAACGAGTTCATGACAAGCCGAGCATAACATCCCTAAAATTGGCATAGGTGTCATTTTTGTTTAATATTCAGGGGGTTATCTTGTGCACTCTTAAACAGGAATTGTTCAGCGGCTTTATAAGGGGCATTAACCAACCCAAACCGTGAGAAACAGTAACAGGTTGACCTGACACATGGTCACTTACTCAACCCCACCAACCCCCCTGGGCATGCACCCTTCTACATGACATAGGGTCATAAATCATTACATAGGGTCATAAATCAGGCTTGGGTCATCAATCATTAACGGCCTGTCAAATGGACCCTTACTCACCCCATAGCCCCCACCTAACCAGGCTTGCCTGACCAGAAGACATGCACACGTCATCACTACATAGGGTTCACATAGAGTTCACATAGAGTTCACATAGGGTCATCAATCAAAATTTTGACACGTCAC